>NC_041396.2:16766525-17066525 GCF_900747795.2 Erpetoichthys calabaricus | reverse complement strand
TCAACAATAAAGATAACAGTGGTATGTCTTTCATTTCCTAGGAACATCTGAGTATCAAATGTGAAAAACTGGCTGGGCACAAATGTGGGTCCCCTTGTCATTGTGCTGATTTGAATGCCTGTCACTGCTCAACCCTGATTGGTTGATGAGCTCGTTAAGCCTTGAACTTCATAGACCGGTGTGTCCAATCATGAGATATAAAGGTATTTAAGGTGGTCAATTACAAGTTGTGCTTCCTTCTCTTTGACTCTCCTCTGAAGAGTGACAGCATGGGATCCTCAAAGCAACTCTCCAAAGATCTGAAAACAAAGATTGTTGAGTCTCCTGGTTTAGGGGAAGGCTACAAAAAGCCATCTCAGAGGTTTAAACTGTCAGTTTCAACTGTAAGGATTGTAATCAGGAAATGGAAGGCCACAGGCACAGTTACTGTTAAATCCAGCTGGTCTGGCAGGCCAAGACAAATACAGGAGCGGCATATGAGCAGGATTGTGAGAATGGTGACAGACAACCCACAGATCACCTCCAAAGACCTGCAAGAACATCTGGCTGCAGATGGTGTATCTGTACATCGTTCTACAATTCAGCACAATTTGCACCAAGAACATCTGTATGGCAGGGTGATGAGAAAGAAGCCCTTTCTGCACTCACGCCACAAACAGAGCTGCTTGTTGTATGCCAATGCTCATTTAGACAAGCCAGATTCATTTGGGAACAAAGTGTTTTGGACTGATGAGACAAGAAGTGAGTTATTTGGTCAGAACAAAAAGCGCTTTGCATGGCAGAAGAAGAACACCGCATTCCAAGAGAAACACCTGCTACCTACTGTCAAATTTGGTGGAGGTCCCATCATGCTGTGGGGCTGTGTGGCTAGTTCAGGGACTGGGGCCCTAGTTAAAGTAGAGGGTCAGATGAATTCAACCCAACATCAACAAATTCTTCAGGATAATGTTCAAGCATCAGTCACAAAGTTGAAGTTACGCAGGGGTTGGATATTCCAACAAGACAATGACCCAAAACACAGTTGGAAATCTACAAAGGCATTCATGCAGAGGGAGAAGTACAATGTTCTGGAATGGCCGTCACAGTCCCCTGACTTGAAGATCATTGAAAATCTATGGGATGATTTAAAGTAGGCTGTCCATCAAACTGAACTGAACTGGAGAGATTTTGTATGAAGAATGATCAACAATACCTCCATCCAGAATCCAGACACTCAAAGGCTATAGGAGAACAGCGTCTAGAGGCTGGTATATTAGCAAAAGGAGGCTCAACTAAGTACTGATGTCATATCTCTGTTGGGGTGCCCACATTTATGCACCTGTCTAATTTTGTTATGATCCATATTGCATATTATCTATTAATCTAATAAACTGAATGTCACTGCTGAAATACTACTGTGTCCATAAGGCATGTCAGATATTAAAAGGAAGTTGCTACTTTGAAAGCTCAGCCAATGAGAAACAAAAATCCAAAGAATTAAGAGGGGGTCCCAAACTTTTTCATATGACTGTACAGAATATCAGGGTTACACTAAAATGTAGCTATGACAAAGCCATGTTAAAGTAATAAGTTTTTAGTTTCAGTTTGTTTAAAGTGCTCCACTGTATCAGCCTGGTGAATTTCTGTCAGTCAGCTATTCCAGATTTGAGGTGCCTAACAGCAGAAGGCCGCCCGCCTCACCACTACTTTTAAGTTTAGCTCTTGGGATTTTAAGCAGACCCTCATTTGAAGATCTACGGTTACGATTTGGACTGTAAGGTGACTGACAGAGCAGATTAATGAAGGCTTTGTAAAGCATCAGACGTACTTTAAAGTCAATTCTAAAAGGCACAGGTAACCAGTGTAGTGACATCAGGACTGGAGTGACTGTTAGACCACTGGGAACACCGACTCTCCTCTAATGGTCTGCCTGAGTTGCGCCCAGTTGTCTCATCCCATCTCTCTGTCATGTTGCTTACTGATCATCACCAGGCAGGGCACATCAGCGCTTTTAAACTGCCTGCCCAACTTGTCTTCCACATGTCCCTTCCCATCTCCTTATCAGGTTCTCTCTATGTGTGATTTCAGCTGTATGTATTTATTGCCTCAATTACCCAGCTTTAATAAAAAGAATGTGTTTGGAATAAACTTCACAGATCACAGTGGTGGCACACTTCAAACCTTTGGCGACAATCTGCTTGGTCAGTCAGTGATGCAATCGTGAGACCCCACAAGGAGGAGTGAAGGAGTGGGAGGCACACTGACAGTCGGACATGTGAAAATGGCAGGGCACTTGACAATAGTCTGAGAGGCTGGCTGTACGTGGGGAGATGAGAAGTTCAGGCACACGTGGATACAGATACATGTTGTGACGCTATAGCCTCACCGTGGTGCTGATACATTATAGTACGGATAGATACGGGGCAAGACTCTCAATAAGTTTTACTTATGAACCACAATGAGCAATATACCAGCTGAGGACGCTGAAGTCGAAAACAACGGGATACAAAAACACCAATTTATTCTTGGTGAGTTACAGACTGCAGCCAAATCGCCTCCGAAGAGACTGGAGCCCCCCCCCCCCCCCCCCCCCCCCCCCAGCTCAGTGCCACTGACTGGATAGAACAGACAGTCTGCCTAAAATGAAAGAAATCCTCCCTTATATTACCTAGCTTATTCAATAACCAAAGAGAGAAAAACATGGCAGTTCATTTTGAGGTGCTACATAAATTGCTGTAAGTTACGGTTACATCCTGATGTACTGTACATGTCATAAATTATTATTTTTATTATTATTACTTTGGCACCACCCCATCCTAGTGAGAAAAGTGCTATATACATGTCATGAATTATTATTATTATTATTTTATTATTATTAGTTAGCACCACCCCACCCTAGAGAGAAAACTGCTATATACATGTCATAAATTATTATTATTATTATTTTTATTATTATTACTTTAGCACCACCCCACCCCAGCGGGAAAATTGCTATATACATGTCATGAATTATTATTGTTGTTTTATTATTTTTATTATTATTACTTTGGCACCACCCCACCCTAGTGAGAAAAGTGCTATATACATGTCATAAATTATTATTATTATTATTTTTATTATTAATTTATTAATTTTATTATTATTAGTTTGGCACCACCCCATCCTCGAGAGAAAAGTGCTATATACATGTCATAAATTATTATTATTATTATCATTATTATTATTACTTTGGCACTACCCCACCCTAGTGGGAAAATTACTATATACATGTCATGAATTATTATTGTTATTATTATTGTTATTATTTTTACTTTGCATTACCCCACCCTAGTGAGAAAAGTGCTATATACATGTCATAAATTATTATTATTATTATTTTTATTACTAATTTATTATTTTTATTATTATTAGTTTGGCACCACCCCATCCTAGAGAGAAAAGTGCTATATACATGTCATAAATTATTATTATTATTATTATTTTTATTATTGTTGTTTTATTATTTTTATTATTATTAATTTGGCACCACCCCATCCTAGAGAGAAAAGTGCTATATACATGTCATGAATTATTATTATTATTATTATTATTATTATTATTACTTTGGCACTACCCCACCCTAGTGGGAAAATTACTATATACATGTCATGAATTATTATTGTTATTATTATTTTTATTATTTTTACTTTGCATTACCCCACCCTAGTGAGAAAAGTGCTATATACATGTCATAAATTATTATTATTATTATTATTTTTATTATTGTTGTTTTATTATTTTTATTATTATTAGTTTGGCACCACCCCATCCTAGAGAGAAAAGTGCTATATACATGTCATGAATTATTATTATTATTATTATTATTATTATTATTATTATTATTATTATTATTACTTTGGCACTACCCCACCCTAGTGGGAAAATTACTATATACATGTCATGAATTATTATTGTTATTATTATTTTTATTATTTTTACTTTGCATTACCCCACCCTAGTGAGAAAAGTGCTATATACATGTCATGAATTATTATTATTATTATTATTATTACTTTGGCACTACCCCACCCTAGTGGGAAAAGTGCTACATACATGTCATGAATTATTATTGTTATTATTATTTTTATTATTTTTACTTTGCATTACCCTACCCTAGTGAGAAAAGTGCTATATACATGTCATAAATTATTATTATTATTATTATTATTTTGGGGCGGCACGGTGGCGCAGTGGGTAGCGCTGCTGCCTCGCAGTTGGGACACCTGGGGACCTGGGTTCGATTCCCGGGTCCTCCCTGCGTGGAGTTTGCATGTTCTCCCCGTGTCTGCGTGGGTTTCCTCCGGGCGCTCCGGTTTCCTCCCACATTCCAAAGACATGCAGGTTAGGTGGATTGGCGATTCTAAATTGGCCCTAGTGTGTGCTTGATGTGTGTTTGTGTGTGTCCTGTGGTGGGTTGGCACCCTGCCCAGGATTGGTTCCTGCCTTGTGCCCTGTGTTGGCTGGGATTGGCTCCAGCAGACCTCCGTGACCCTGTGTTCGGATTCAGCGGGTTGGAAAATGGATGGATGGATATTATTATTTTTATTATTATTACTTTATTATTTTTATTATTATTAGTTTGGCACCACCCCACCCCAGTGGGAAAAGTGCTATATACATGTCATGAATTATTATTATTATTATTACTTTGGCACCACCCCACCCACCAGAGGCAGAAGACCAGACATTTTTATCCACATTTATATTAATTCATCTTGATTATTTTATGTGACAACTGGATTCATCGTGTACAGAATTCCCCGGCATACGTGCACGTGTTGTAAAACGGACCGATGTTGTAGTTGTACTTTTTGTCAAAGGAGAACGTCTTCTGCATTACTTCAAATGAAAACGAGTTCGCCGGTTTGCTTGCCGTTGTCATCATGATTGACAGTTCTTTCCACCAACCAGGTGTGATCACTTTTCTAAATCGGCTATATGTTGATCAGTTTCAATGGGCTCTGCTTCCCTGTGTGTTGAAACTCACCTGTGTCTTTATGTGTTCTCACTTTGTAATTTGAAATTGAACTGAATTCTGGTGCAAAGTGAAAAAAATATCGTGCCGACAGTTTACATATAAATATGTCACCTCGGGGGACGCCTGCATTCCCAGTTCACGAGTTGTACGATGGCCAAATGTGAGGAGACGTGGAATAGCAAACAGACGCAGACTCCTGTGCCCCCACCCCCTCACCCCCCAGGCTGGTATCAAAAATAAAACAAGGGTATGCTGGCCATTGACTGCCTGGCAATGAGAGAGGACCTCGCTTGAGATCACCTCGCCTGCCTCGTCGAGCCATTACTCAGAGCTCCAGACAGCCGCTCACAAGACATGATTGTCTCATAAAATTAATGAGGCGTATTGATCAGCATGCAGGTGCAGATGTGTTTGTCTGGCAGGCTGCGAGCAGAGATGCTGCTCTGGTGTTTACCATGAAGTCGATTTTCTTTGCCTCTTTGCACAAAGCGCCACACGTAAACCCACTAGTTACACATCTGGCTTGAAAGGGTGCGAAGGTGAGCCTTGGCATTTGGCTCTTTTATTTGTGGCCATGGTCTTCGCTGCGTAATTACTTTTGTCGTTAATGTATTCATTGACTAGTGGCTCTCTGCCTTGGGGGCACCAGTTGGCTGCAAAAGAAATTACAGGTCGTGAATCAAAGCGTTACAGTTTTTAGTGGAATGATAAATCTGTACACGAGGAACGTTAGACAATGAGTACTGAAAATGGACGGGGGAGATGGCGTCTTTGTGAAAAAGACACAAAGACCCCTTAAGGGCAAAGAAAAGGTGGAGTCCAGCTGGCAATGAGCTCTTTGCCTTCCATTTTCCCAATTATTCTTTCCCGACTGAATGAATTCTACATTTGTTCTGAAATAAAATATCACAAACATTTCCAATGACACCACAGTGATCTCTCTGCATTAAAGGCTGGTGGGGTACTGCTGCACATTCTCCAGACGATGACGATTTAGTCATGAAATACTACAGTAAATCACCACAATGTAATACATCAATATAATAAATGTTATGACTGAGGGCAAAAAAATAGGAAGGGGGGGGGTGAGGCTTCAGAAAGTCCAACAAACTGAGGATAGAGTCGACACCGGTCTGTCTGAACACAGGCCTCACCCCAGGCAGCCTGAGTCCTATTGCTACTTGTAGACTTCACCCTCTCTAGGTGGGGAATACACTTTTAAAGATCAGATTAATAGTTTTAGTGTCTCAAAATATATTAGATAGATAGATAGATAGATAGATAGATAGATAGATAGATAGATAGATAGATAGATAGATAGATAGATAGATAGATAGATAGATAGATAGATAGATAGATAGATATGAAAGGCACTATATAATAGATAGATAGATAGATAGATAGATAGATAGATAGATAGATAGATAGATAGATAGATAGATAGATAGATAGATATGAAAGGCACTATATAATAGATAGATATGAAAGGCACTATATAATAGATAGATAGATAGATAGATAGATAGATAGATAGATAGATAGATAGATAGATAGATAGATAGATAGATATGAAAGGCACTATATAATAGATAGATAGATAGATAGATAGATAGATAGATAGATAGATAGATAGATAGATAGATAGATAGATAGATAGATAGATAGATATGAAAGGCACTATATAATAGATAGATAGATAGATAGATAGATAGATAGATAGATAGATAGATAGATAGATAGATAGATAGATAGATAGATAGATAGATAGATAGATAGATAGATAGATATGAAAGGCACTATATAATAGATAGATATGAAAGGCACTATATAATAGATAGATAGATAGATAGATAGATAGATAGATAGATAGATAGATAGATAGATAGATAGATAGATAGATAGATAGATAGATAGATAGATAGATAGATAGATAGATAGATAGATATGAAAGGCACTATATAATAGATAGATAGATAGATAGATAGATAGATAGATAGATAGATAGATAGATAGATAGATAGATAGATAGATAGATAGATAGATATGAAAGGCACTATATAATAGATAGAGAGATAGATAGATATGAAAGGCACTATATAATAGATAGATAGATAGATAGATAGATAGATAGATAGATAGATAGATAGATAGATAGATAGATAGATAGATAGATAGATATGAAAGGCACTATATAATAGATAGATATGAAAGGCACTATATAATAAATAGATAGATAGATAGATAGATAGATAGATAGATAGATAGATAGATAGATAGATAGATAGATAGATAGATATGAAAGGCACTATATAATAGATAGATATGAAAGGCACTATATAATAGATAGATAGATAGATAGATAGATAAATAGATAGATAGATAGATAGATAGATAGATATGAAAGGCACTATATAATAGATAGATAGATAGATAGATAGATAGATAGATAGATAGATAGATAGATAGATAGATAGATAGATAGATAGATAGATATGAAAGGCACTATATAATAGATAGAGAGATAGATAGATATGAAAGGCACTATATAATAGATAGATAGATAGATAGATAGATAGATAGATAGATAGATAGATAGATAGATAGATAGATAGATAGATATGAAAGGCACTATATAATAGATAGATATGAAAGGCACTATATAATAGATAGATAGATAGATAGATAGATAGATAGATAGATAGATAGATAGATAGATAGATAGATATGAAAGGCACTATATAATAGATAGATAGATAGATAGATAGATAGATAGATAGATAGATAGATAGATAGATAGATAGATAGATAGATAGATAGATAGATAGATATGAAAGGCACTATATAATAGATAGATAGATAGATAGATAGATAGATAGATAGGAGTGGTGGCTCAAAGGCTAAGGCTCTATGTTGGTATCCACAAGGTTGCCGGTTCAAATCCCCGTTACTTCTTAAAGAGATTCCAATCTGCTCTGCCCTTATACTGCACTTGCTCCAGAGATTCTGTACAATGGCTCCAAGAGATGTGTGAAAATTAACGAATTCCTAGTACAAAAAAATGTATAAACCAAAATAAAGAACAAAAAAGAGAGATAGAAAAGGCACTATATAATACTGTGAATAGAAAATGAAAGACCCTCTGTACTACAGATAGACAGACAGACTGACTGCATTTCTAGTGGGTTGCCATTACATGACATCAGCTCTGTTTGTGTGTGTGTGTGTGTGGCACTCCATCTGCTGCAAACAGGTTATCCAGATTCTGCCATCCTGGCACTCCTCTATTGTAATCAGACATGGCACATTTCTGAAATGCCACATCTTATTGGCATCATGGACACATATTATTAGAGGTGACGTACATGCAGGACTCCAACCAACCAATTAATCTCCCTTATGCTGCTCCTTGCTGTGAAGCTTCAGCTTCACTTGTGTGCTGGGTAGAAAATTAAGTCACTCGTATGGAAAATAGATGATGATGCTGCTCACTTTTGAGAGCATAAGTGCCTGTCAGTATCATCCTTGGGGACAGGGCAGCCAGAAATAGACATATGTCCCAGGCTTCTCCAGATCAGAGCACTTCATTTGTTATTGTGCCCTTTCAGTCTTCTGCTTCTTCTCCTTAGGATCCCAGATGCCGTACCGGACAGTCATTTCATGTACGCTGACTTCACAGAAGACGTACGGAGCCTAACAGTCATTCTGTAGGTACATGCTGCCCTCTGCTGGTAACAGGTTGAATTGACCGGCGTTTAAGGCAAAGCTTTAAAAAGTGCGAAGCTTTAAAAGAGAACATTTGTATTTTTCAAGTCAACATAATTTCTTTATAATCATGGTATATATTAAATCTGCTACATAAATGACTTTCTGTTCTGTTCTTGCACCTTATAATAGGGATCTATGAAACCCAATCTCCATACGTGAACCTTAAAACTTACCAAATATGTCATATTTAAAGCTGCACAGGTTTCATGTTAGAGGACATGATGATGCATCCTTGCGATAAGGAAGGAAATTAGAAATAATGATTTAATCACAGATTCCCTCAAGGTAAGGATACGTTACCTTTGTGTCTTTGGAAGGAAACCGAAGCACACTGTGGAAACCCACCGGGAAAACATGCAAATTCCAGGCAGGGAATACCAGGGACGCGACTCCATACTGCGAGACAGCAGTGCTAACGCTCCGCCACCGTGTGTAATTATTAACAGTATTCATTATTTAAATGAAGTTAACGATTTATCTGTAAAATGTAACATACACACTTTAATGCATTTCATAATGAAAATGATATCAGGTATACAGTGCATCCAGAAAGTATTCCCAGCGCATCACTTTTTCCACATTTTGTTATGTTACAGCCTTATTCCAAAATGTATTAAATTCATTTTTTTCCTCAGAATTCTACACACAACACCCCATAATGACAACGTGAAAAAAGTTTACTTGAGGTTTTTGCAAATTTATTAAAAATAACAAAACTGAGAAATCCCATGTACATAAGTATTCACAGCCTTTGCTCAATACTTTGTCTATGCACCTTTGGCAGCAATTACAGCCTCAAGTCTTTTTGAAAAAGGGGGCTCTGCCCCCTGCTCGCTTCGCTCGCCTACCCCCGGCGTTGGGTATTCTGAAACACATCAGTCGAGCACGTTCGTTTTGGAGCCGTGCCCGCTTTGCCCGCGGCATTTCAGACGCGCGTTGTAGGCTCCTGCGTTCATTGATTTTATCCAGGCAGGCTCGTGTTTGTATATCTGTCAGTCGAGCTCATTCGTTTTGAACCCGTGCCTGCTTTGCTTCCGCAGTTTCAGACGCGAGTTGTAGGCGCCTGCGTTCATTGATCTTATCCAGGTGGGCTCGTGTTTGTATCATTGAGCTGTATTGTGTTTGAATTTGGTGTAAAGCGTTCAGCAGTTTGTACAATCCCAAGCAGCACATTATTCCTAACTTCACTCCGCAGTAGTGCCACTCACAATATGGCGGTGACGCCTGCGCCTTTCATGCTATTTTTGTGGACCTGTGGGGCCTCCGTAGCCTCTCACGTTTGACTCTGGGGTGCGGCGCAGAATCCTCTTTTCTGTGTGGTTGTGTCGTTAGTGGTAGCTATGGGTGCGTTGTTGCTTCATTTCTCATTCACGTTAGTTGAGCTCTTTCGTTCTTGGGCCGTGACTCCTTCATTTGCGGTGGATACGACTTCGCTTGCGGTTTATGGAACATGCGTCTGCGCAGTACGTCTCATGGTCCCATCGCCGTGTTCCTGCATCCATATCCGGTGTATTCTCGGTTAGTAATATGGATATGATGCCACAAGCTTGGCACACCTATCCTTGGCCAGTTTTGCCCATTCCTCTTTGCAGCACCTCTCAAGCTCCATCAGGTTGGATGGGAAGCGTCAGTGCATAGCCATTTTAAGATCTCTCCAGAGATGTTCAATCAGATTCAAGTCTGGGCTCTGGCTGGGCCACTCAAGGACATTCACAGAGTTGTCCTGAAGCCACTCCTTTGATATCTTGGCTGTGTGCTTAGGGTCGTTGTCCTGCTGAAAGATGAACCATCACCCCAGTCTGAGGTCAAGAGCGCTCTGGAGCAGGTTTCATCCAGGATGTCTCTGTACATTGCTGCAGTCATCTTTCCCTTTATCCTGACTAGTCTCCCAGTCCCTGCCACTGAAACACATCCCCACAGCATGATGCTGCCACCACCATGCTTCACTGTAGGGATGGTATTGGCCTGGTGATGAGCGGTGCCTGGTTTCCTCCAAACGTGACGCCTGGCATTCACACCAAAGAGTTCAATCTTTGTCTCATCAGACCAGAGAATTTTCTTTCTCATGGTCTGAGAGTCCTTCAGGTGCCTTTTGTCAAACTCCAGGTGGGCTGCCATGTGCCTTTTACTAAGGAGTGGCTTCCGTCTGGCCACTCTACCATACAGGCCTGATTGGTGGATTGCTGCAGAGATGGTTGTCCTTCTGGAAGGTTCTCCTCTCTCCACAGAGGACCTCTGGAGCTCTGACAGAGTGACCATCGGGTTCTTGGTCACCTCCCTGACTAAGGCCCTTCTCCCCTGATCGCTCAGTTTAGATGTCCAGCCAGCTCTAGGAAAAGTCCTGGTGGTTTCAAACTTCTTCCACTTACAGATGATGGAGGCCACTGTGCTCATTGGGACCTTCAAAGCAGCAGAAATGTTTCTGTAACCTTCCCCAGATTTGTGCCTTGAGACAATCCTGTCTCAGAGGTCTACAGACAATTCCTTTGACTTCATGCTTGGTTTGTGCTCTGACATGAACTGTCAACTGTGGGACCTTCTATAGACAGGTGTGTGCCTTTCCAAATCATGTCCAGTCAACTGAAAGTACCACAGGTGGACTCCAATGAAGCTGCAGAAACATCTCAAGGATGATCAGGGGAAACAGGATGCACCTGAGCTCAATTTTGAGCTTCATGGCTAAGGCTGTGAATACTTATATACATGTGCTTTCTCAATTTTTTTATTTTTAATAAATTTGCAAAAACCTCAAGTAAACTTTTTTCATGTTGTCATTATGGGGTGTTGTGTGTAGAATTCTGAGGAAAAAAATGAATTTAATCCATTTTGGAATAAGGCTGTAACATAACAAAATGAGGAAAAAGTGATGCGATGTGAATACTTTCCGGATGCACTGTACAACTGGGTTGGTCTTAAGATGACATTTACGACGGTCTGCTTTAATGACAAAATAAACCACAAGGTTAAAGTGGACATTTCGAGATTAAAGTCGAAATTTCCACTTTAATCACAAAATGCACCTTTCCACTGTGTTGCTGAAATACACTGCCGTACATTCGGATGGTATTGTGAAGGTGCAAAAATAAAAGACGGCACAGAAGATGGTATGTGAGACTTTTAAAATGTATCGCGTCATTACAGTTGGGAATATGCGACGCTTGAATATAAAAGCACCACGAATGCATCTGTATGTCGGCATTTTGCTTCACCACATCGAACCATTCATCAAACATCGCAGCGCGCACATCGATCCCGGAGGATCCACATAGCGGCTTTCTGTCACATGTAGATAGCAAACAGAGACTCTGACGTCACATTCCGACTTGATCACACAACCCCCCCCAACCCCACCCGACTTTATTCTGGGACTGCAAATTGCGCTCACTTCACTTTAATTTCTGAAAAAAATTAAACAACAATATAAAAATAGCAGTAACGTCACTCTGCATGTTAACATGCCGTGACTACACTTGACAAGAGAATTCCTAGTTCTCATCCTCTCAACGTCTCTGTACGTTTAGTGGACCCTCTGCGTTTTTCCCAGTTGATTCTGGGGTTCATCAGCAGTGTGTTCTTCTCCTACTCTGTTCAGTGCTTGTATGGACTGGGTGTGTTATGCAGGGTCGTGGGGTCCAGCGGCTGTGGGGCATCTGTTGGTGAAGAAAGATTCACGAATCTTGACTTTGCTGATGATGCTGTGATCTTCACGGAATTAATGGAGGCTCTGATCAGGGCGCTCGAGAGACTGAGTTAGGGGTCTGAGTGTCTGGGCTTGCGAGTGTCCTGATAAAAAACCAACAGCCAGGCCTTTAGTGACCTCTTGGGCACGGCCATCAGCAGTGTGTCTGTCTGTGGAGAGAGTGACGACCTCATCGAGAGGTTTACTTACCTCAGCAGTGACATTCATGTCTCTGGTGACTCTTCCTATGAAGTCAGTAGACGGATTGAGAGAGCATGGGGGGGTCATGAGGTCACTGGAAAGGGGTGTGTGGCGCTCCTGATATCTCTGAAAAAGGACGAAGGTCCAAGTCTTTAGAGTCCTGGTGCTTCCTGTTTGTGACACATGGATGCTATCCAGTGACCAGAGATGAAGACTGGACTCCTTCATGTGTGTCTCTCTGGAAATCTTTGGGTACCTCTGGGTTGACTTTGTGTTGCTCATGGAGTCCCGAATGAGACACATGACCTGCATTGTGAGGGAGCGTCAGTTACGGCACTACGGCCATGTAGTGTGATTACCCGAGGGTGATCCGGCTCACAGAACCCTCATTGTTGGGGACCTGAATGGCTGGACCTGGCCAAGGGGACGCCCACCTAACACCTGGCTGCAGTAGATAGAGGTTCATTTCCGGAGGGTGGGACTGGACCGCGTGTCTACACATGCCAACCAGGAATCTGAGCTGTTTGGTGGGTGCGGCAACGCGCTGTACCAGTGCAGGCTCCCCAACCTGAACCTGAACCTAAAAAAAGTTTGACTTTAGAACAGTTTTATGTAACAAATCGATGCATGCCATGGTTATGAAGAAATAACTTTGACCTGACAATGACCAAATGTATCCTTCAATAGGTACGCTCAAGACGCTGGTTGTAGCTTTGTGGTGCTTTTGTGGGTCTTTGCGTCATTTCCATTTCTTCTTGCTCATTTTGACGTGAAAAACATAAATCAGCAAAAGCAGAAAAACAAAAAGGCACACCATCTGCTGATGGACTGAAAAGTGAAAGCATCAGGATAATGAAAAAGGGACATGGAGGGGTCAAATACATGAAATGAACAGTCAAGAAAAGGGCACCCATCGGCAGTAACAAAACATGACAGGGAGGTCAAACGTGAGTTAATTACCAGTCACCTCAAGAGGGACGTCCGGAATAAATGCATCAACATTTGAATATCCTTCACAAATTAGCAACTCGGCCTCTTCTTCCTTGAAATGACAGCAAATGTGGGCAGAAGGTCTCATTTTAATTAGTAGGTGAGTGGCCCACAGAGGGGTACGGTGCCCAACAATTTGAAATGTATCTGCTATTGCCTTGTTTTATGTGGGCAGCTTGGCTTCATGACACAGTCCAGGTTTGTGCAGTGAGATCCCAACCTACCAAAGGGATGTTCGTGTTTGGTGTTTGGTTGTGTTTTACTACTGCAGACCACCCTGCACCTCCTTGTTTCATGTTTGCGGGTAACACCGGTCTAAAGATGTCTGTACATCATGATTTTCTGGACTATTTATGATCTGTATGTGATAGTCTGGTGGAGAAGATAGTCGTTGAAAGGAACTGTTATGCTGAGCGGTGTCGCTAATCCATTTGCTTGTCACAATTGCTGGCAGCCTGGCGCTGCAGATGACACATGGATGTTATTCAGTCTACGCTTATACTGCAAGGCATTGTGGGTAAACCCATCCTGAGACGCTACTGGTCCACAGAGCACTTGTTGCAGACACCCATTTTATAAGTCAGTCAGTCATTATCCAACCCACTATATCCTAACCACAGAGTCACGGGGGTCTGCTGGAGCCAATCCCAGCTAGCACAGGGCGCAAGGCAGGAACAAATCCCGGGCAGGGTGCCAGCCCACCGCAGGGCACAGACACACACACACACACACCAGGTGACAACTTAGGATCGCCAATGCACCTAACCTAGTGTCGTTTTTCTCTCATTATGAAATACAGGTAATCATCAACTTAGGACCACGTTGAGCTCTAAATGACCAACATAAGCCGGACCAGTATCTAAACACTATATGGACAAACGTATTGGGACTCACCGACTTAATGATTGAATTCCGGTGTTTGCCACAGGTGTATAACATCAAACACCTCGGCATGCAATCTCCATTTACAAATGTTTGTGAAACCAAATGGGTTGTTCTGAAGAGCTCAGTGACTTTAAGTGTGGCACTGTGATAGGATGCCACCATTGCAATAAGATCCATCCATCCATTATCCAACCCGTATATCTTAACTACAGGGTCACGGGGGTCTGCTGGAGCCAATCACAGGATGCAAGGCAAGAAACAAACCCCGGGCAGGGTGCCAGCCCACCACAGGGCACACACACCCACACACCAAGCACACACTGGGGACAATTTAGGATCGCCAATGCACCTAACCTGCATGTCTTTGGACTGTGGGATGAAACCCATGCAGACACGGGGAGAACATGAAAACTCGGGAAGTGAACTCAGGTCCACTAACTGCTAGGCAGCAGCACTACCCACTGCACCACCGTGCCGCCCTGCAATAAGAAATTTCATCCCTGCTAGATATTCCACAGTCAGCTGTAAGTGGTCTTATTGGAAAGTGGAAGCGTTTAGGAACAACAGCAACGTAGCCACAAAGCAGAAGACCACGTAAAGTCACAGAGCGGGGGCAACGACTGCTAAGGTGCATGGTGGGTAAAAGTCACCAACGCTCTGCTGATTCCAGAGCTGAAGAGTTCCAAACTTCCACTGGCATTAATGTAAGCTCAAAAACTGTGTGCTGGGAGCTTCGTGGAGTGGATTTCCATGGCCGAGCAGCTGCATGCCAGCCTCATGTCACCAAGTCCAATGTCAAGCATCAGATGGAGTGGTGGAAACATTTTCTATGGAGTGACGAATGACACTTCTTTGACAGTCAGATAGGTGAGTTTGGGTTTGGCGTATGCCAGGAGAACATTACCTGCCTGACTGCATTGTGCCAACTGTGAAATTTGGTGGAGGAGGGATAATGGTGGAGGCTGTTTGTCAGGGTTTGGGCCAGGCCCCTTACTTCCAGTGCAGGGCAATCCTAATGCTTCAGCATACCAAGACATTTTAGATAGATAGATAGAAAGGCACTATATGATAGATAGATTATTATTAGTAGTAATAGTTTTATTATTATTATTAGTAGTAGCAATAGTACCAATATTCAGCAGTAGTAGTAATAATAGTTGAAGTATTTCATATATTATTATTATTATCCATCCATCCATCCATCATCCAACCCGCTATATCCTAACACAGGGCCATGGGGGTCTGCTAGAACCAATCCCAGACAACACAGGGCGCAAGGCAGGAACAAACCCCGGGCAGGGCGCCAGCCCACTGCAGGGCACACACACACCAAGCACACACTAGGGACCTGCATGTCTTTGGACAATGGGAGGAAACCCACGCAGACACGGGGAGAACATGCAAACTCCACACAGGGAGGACACGGGAAGCGAACCTCAGATCTCCTAACTGCGAGGCAGCAGTGCTACCCACTGCACCACCGTGCCACCCTATTATTATTATTATTATTATTAATAATAATAATAATAGTAGTAGTAGTAGTAGAATTTAATATTATTATTGCTATATGTAATAGTACTAGTAGTAGTAGTTATAGTAGTGGTAGTAGTATTTATTATTATTATTGCTATATGTAATAGTACTAGTAGTAGTAGTTATAGTAGTGGTAGTAGTATTTATTATTATTATTGCTATATGTAATAGTACTAGTAGTAGTAGTTATAGTAGTAGTAGTAGTAGTAGTAGTGGTAGTATTAGTAGTAGCATTTATTATTAGTAGTGGTAGTAGTATTAGTATTAAAATTGTCATTTTTTTCTTTTCTTGTATAATATGTCTCTAGTAATGCTCTGTTGGCTGTATTGAGTAACAAAGAATAACAGCACAATTACAGTATTCTCTGGATTATTATTATTATTATTATTATTATTATTATTATTATTATTATTACTAGGCCTTAAAAAACAAACCAATAGGTATATCATTGCCAATAAATATTATTTTAAGTCCAAACCTATGAATTGCCCTCCAGACTGAGGCTCCCCTTTCAGTTCCAGATGTATCTTCTGAGCTCATCCATGGCAGGAGATTGCAGGATCAGCTCTGTTCTCATCAGCTTCGGCTCATCGGCTCACTGGCTCAGACCTGCCGTGTGAGGGCCTAATGGATGGATAGATAGATAGATGTGAAAGGTACTATAAGATAGATAGATAGATAGATAGATAGATAGATAGATAGATAGATAGATAGATAGATAGATAGATAGATAGATAGATAGATAGATAGATAGATAGATAGATAGATAGATAGATAGATAGATAGATAGATAGATAGATAGATAGATAGATAGATAGATACTTTATTAATCCCAAGGGGAAATTCACAAAATTTCGGAAAAAAAAAATTTTTGGACAACGCTTTGCTCCCAACTTTGTGGAAACAGTTTGGGCCCTTTTCTATTCCAGCACGACTGTGCCCCAGTGTACAAAGAAAGGTCCACAAAGACATGGTTGGATGAGTTTGGTGAAGAAGAACTTGAGTGTCCTGCACAGAGCCATGCCCTCATCTCCATCGAACACCTTTGGGATAAACTGGAATGGAGATCATGAGCCAGGCCTTCTCATCCAACTTTAGTGCCTGACCTCATAAATGCTCTACAGAATGAAGGGGCACAAATTCCCAGAGAAACACTCCAAAATCTTGTGGAAAGCCCTCCAAGAAGAGTGAGAAAAACCATCAGCTCCATTGTGATCACATGACACTCAGCAGACAAAGCGTATACATACTACTCGTACTGCAAGACCTCGCTCGTTCATCAAGTCAAAATTTCTTAAAAATTTTTGCTCGTCTTGCAAAACACTCGTAAACCAAGTTACTCGCAAACCGAGGTTCCACTGTATTTTTACAACCTTTTTATTAACTTTCTTCAGACATTTTGAAGTTAGTTTTATTATTCCGTTATTTTACTGTTTTATTTTTCTTATTTTTACCAGTAATAGGTTTAGAATTAAGTCGAGTCCTGGTGCTTCCTGTCTTGCTATACGGTGGACCAGACTTCACGATATAGTGGTCTCATGTGTCTTGCCTTTTCCTGCGCATTAGTGTACAGTACTCATTATTTTTGTATGTTTTGCAAATATTAACCCAGTTGTGGTGTGTGCAGTGTTTGATTTACATAAACTTATCAGGTTGGGGAGCAGGCACTGGTACAGCGTGTTGCCGTACCCACCACATGACCAAATATCTTGGGATCCCGGTTTACATACCGAAAATGACCTTCTGTCTGCCACAGCCAGGTGTTACGTGGGCGACCCCTTGGCCTGGTCCAGCTGCTCGGGTCCTCAACAATGAGGGTCCTATGAGCTGGATCACCCTCGGGGAAACGCACCACATGGCCGTAGTGCCATAACTGATGCTCCCTCACAATGCAGGTCATGTGACTCATTCAGGACTCCAGGGGCAACCACTCATTCAACAAGGACTCTCCAAAGAGACGCAGTACCGAAGGAGTCCAATCTTCATCTCAGGTCGCTGGATAGCGTCCATGTCTCACAAACAGGAAACACCAGGACTCTAAAGACTTGGACCTTCATCCTTTTGCATAGATATCAGGAGAAAGATATCTTTCTAGCGACCTCATGACCCCCCCATGCTCTCCCAATCTGTCTACTGACTTCATAGGAAGAGTCATCAGAGACATGAATGTCACTGCAGAGGTAAGTAAACCTCTCGACGAGGTCGACACTCTCTCCGCAGACAGACACACTGCTGATGGCCGTGCCCGAGAGGTCATTAAAGGCCTGGATGTTGGTTTTTATCAGGACACTCACAAGCCCAGAAACTAAGACCCCTCACTCAGTCTCTCGAGTGCCCCAATCAGAGCCTCCATTGACTCCATCAAAAGCATCGTCAGCAAAGTCAAGATCCGTGAATCTCTCTTCACCAACTGATGCCAACACCCAGTCCATACAATCATTGAACAGAGTAGAAGCAAAAACAGACCCTCTGACGGACCCCAGAATCAACTGGGAAAAGCGCAGAGGGTCTGCCTGTCTTCAAAAAATGCTTTAGTTGCCTCACATTTTTATGCAATCGTTTTGTTCACCCCACTGAATTAAAGCTGAAAGTCTGCACTTCAACTGCATCTGAGTTGTTTAATTTAAAACTCATTGTGGTAATGTACTGAACCAAAATGAGAAACAAGTTGTCTCTGTCCAAATATTTATGGACCTAACTGTATTTGTAAGATTTTAAACATACTTTGGCTCTTTTACAAGAACAAAAACCAAAACATACAAACACATAACTCCAGTTCTAGAGTCGTTACACTGGCTCTCGGTTAAGTTTAGAGCTGATTTCACAATCCTCTTTTAACATCTTCTTCTTTTTTGGCTGCTCCCGTTAGGGGTTACCACAGCGGAACATCTTCTTCCATATCTTTCTGTCCTCGTCATCTTGTTCTGTTACACCCATCACCTGCATGTCCTCTCTCACCACATCCATTAACCTTCTCTTAGGCCTTCCTCTTCTCCTCTTCCCTGGCAGCTCTATCCTTAGCATCCTTCTCCCAATATACCCCTCATCTCTCCTCTGTATGTGTCCAAACCAACGCAATCTCGCCTCTCTGACTTTGTCTCCCAACCATCCAACTTGAGCTGACCCTCTAATGTCCTCATTTCTAATCCTGTCCATCCTCATCACACCCAATGCAAATCTTAGCATGTTTAAATCTGCCACCTCCAGCTCTGTCTCCTGCTTTCTGGTCAGTGCCACTGTCTCCAACCCATATAACATAGCTGGTCTCACTACCATCCTGTAGACCTTCCCTTTCACTCTTGCTGATACCCGTCTGTCACAAATCACTCCTGACACTCTTCTCCACCCACTCCACCCTGCCTGCACTCTCTTCTTCACTTCTCTTCCACAATCCCCATTACTCTGTACTGTTGATCCCAAGTATTTAAACTCATCCACCTTCGCCAACTCTACTCCCCTCATCCTCACCATTCCACTGACCTCCCTCTCATTCACACACATGTATTCTGTCTTGGTGGTCCTACTGACCTTCATTCCTCTCTTCTCTAGAGCAGATCTCCACCTCTCCAGGGTCTCCTCAACCTGCTCCCTACTATCGCTACAGATCACAATGTCATCAGCAAATATCACAGTCCACGAGGACTCCTGTCTAATCTCGTCTGTCAACCTGTCCATGAACAACATGTCCTGGAGTGGCCTAGCCAGTCTCCAGATCTCAACCCCATAGAAAATCTTTGGAGGGAGTTGAAAGTCCGTGTTGTTCAGCGACAGCCCCAAAACATCACTGCTCTAGAGGAGATCTGCATGGAGGAATGGGCCAAAATACCAGCAACAGTGTGTGAAAACCTTGTGAAGACCTACAGAAAACGTTTGACCTCTGTCATTGCCAACAAAGGGTATATAACAAAGTATTGAGATGAACTTTTGTTATTGACCAAATACTTTTTTTCCACCATAATTTGCAAATAAATTCTTCAAAAATCAGACAATGTGATTTTCTGGATTTGTTTTTTCTCATTTTGTCTCTCATAGTTGAGACAAATGATGAAAATTACAGGCCTCTCTCATCTTTTTAAGTGGAAGAACTTGCACAATTGGTGGCTGACTAAATACTTTTTTGCCCCACTTGTATATCATGTGGGCCGGAAGGGGTGAAGCTAAGTGGCCTCATTTGGGCACTGTGGGGAGAAAAGGAGAGGAAACTCTTAGCAACAGCGCCCCCTCTCACGCCGGCGGGTTATCACATACCTCGAATGAACCAGCAAGGAAACGTCTGCATGACAAATGTTCTTCTTAGAGAGTCAAGGCTGGGGGGCTGTCATAAAAAAACAGGGTCTGTAAAAGCCCATTGAGGCATTCCTTGTGTGATTTTGGGCTACCCAAGAAATGAATTATTTTGTATTTTATTTTGTTTAAGGTTTTCACAGTATTTCGTCAGATGACTGGTTGTAAAACACCCAACTGACACCAAGCATGTCGATCATCAGTGTTGCTGCCATGCCACTGCATCTCTGTTGTCAGTCATTAGCACTAAAACATACGTAATATGATCGTTAGAATTTGTTACTGACCCTTACCTGTTCTGTTTCTCTTCTCAGTACTCAAATGTGGCACTTGGTGCCCCTGCCCACCTGCCAAGTTGCTTTGCCTTGTCTAAGGTAAAGTCATCTCTGATGGAGGATTGCAGGAATCGTCGGGTAGGGTGGTCCTTTCATCGGATTTGCCGTCTCAGCTGCACTGAAAAAGGGAAATGGCAGGTTGTTACATTTACAAGAATGTATTTACTTGATATTACATGTATTGTTTATGTGGGGCGGCACGGTGGCGCAGTGGTAGCGCTGCTGCCTCGCATATAGGAGACTGATTGGCTCCAACAGACCCCCGTGACCCTGTGTTCGGATTCAGCGGGTTGGAAAATGGATGGATGGTATTGTTTATGTTCCACATTTGAACATAACTCAATCATGTTTAATTTATTGAATCTTGTGGGATGTGCAATATACTAATTTCAGTCATTTAGATAGAAGCCAAAATAGTTCTATTTAGTCCTCACCAGAAATTAATAAGAGCACCAAGCGGATTTATCATCAGCAGAGGTTGGGTAACTTGGCGGTAAAGTCACGTGACTTTCCAAGAAGCAACAGGCTGTTTGTCCGAGTTATTGTCGCCGGTGTAGAGAAAAAGGTTAGTGAAATAAAAGTTAAAAAAATAAAAACACACACACACACAACGAGAACTATTCAGATATTTATTTAAAATACTTAATCACACAGACTAGCGTTACTTTGCTTTGCGTTTTTTCTTGTATTCTCTTTTAATGCTTTATCAAGGCTGGCACGGAGACCCGGGTTCGTTTCCCTGCGTGGAGTTGCTTTATTGACATGAGCCATGTTTATTTAACATAACATAATTAATAGAGAATGAAAAAGTTTCATTCATTTTATATAAAAATATCATGTTTCAGAATATAATAATTTAGTGCATTAAGAATAATTAAATTATTTTTGATTAAAACAATATTATTATGTGCAACCAATGTACATATTTTTTTATTTTAATCTGACATGGCATTTTTTTCAGTGTGTGGAATGGCCACTAGGGGGAGGCAGCTTGATGGCCGAGGTCTCCAGAACTCCAAATCCAAATTCTATTATGGGATATCATCTACTGTTGAATTCTGCTCTATCCTTGCAATATTTCTATTGCACTATTATATTGTATTGAGGATTACTTGTGTTCTGCTCTGTGTATTGTGTTGTATTGTATTGACGCCCTGACATCCACTGCATGCCCAGCCTACCTGGAACGGGGTCTCTCTATGAACTGCCTCTCCTGAGATTTCTTCCATTTTTTCTCTACAAAGTTTTTTTTTGGGAGTTTTTCCTCATCTTCTTAGAGATTCAAGGCTGTGCTGTCAAAAAGCAGGGCCTGTTAAAGCCCATTGCAACCCTCCTTGTGTGATTTTGGGCTACACAAAAAATAAATTGTATTGTATTGTATTGTATGTTGCTAATCAACACTTGTGATATGTCTGAGCAAATCAAAAATGGTAAAAAAAAAAAAAAAACACAATGCAAATGTCAGAGTCATTATAAGCTTCCCCTAAGTCCTATAGGCACGTATTGATTTGAATAAATATTTTTAGCTTGTCTTGCACATTTAAGTTGAGTGACGAGTTGGCAAGGCCTCTCTGAACTGCTTCACCCAGCTGGTATGACCCGCACACGGCCTATGGGTGTGAGCGTATTTATTTCAAAGTGCAGTTTTACTTTTATTAAATACTTGTGTAATTCCTCTTCATATTTGGCTCTTGTTTCTTTATTTTTAGGTGTTGAAGTTGATTGACAACGTGAGGGGTGCCGCCTGTGGAGATTTTTTGTTAAAACTGTAATATAATTTAAATGGCTTATGTAACAACTGCTAGACTCTGGGAGTAGAAGATTATTTTTAACAACAGTAGTTAAAGCGGCACTTTCCTAAATTTAATGCTCCTTTCTGCTGCCCACTTGCACTGAAAAAAAGTATAATATGTGAATTTCCCCTTGGGATTAATAAAGTATCTATCTATCTATCTATCTATCTATCTATCTATCTATCTATCTATCTATCTATCTATCTATCTATCTATCTATCTATCATATAGTGCCTTTCACATCTATCTATCTAACTATCTATTAAATAGTGCCTATCACATTATCTATCTATCTATCTATCTATCTATCTATCTATCTATCTATCTATCTATCTATCTATCTATCTATCTATCTATCATATAGTGCCTTTCACATCTATCTATCTAACTGTCTATTAACTAGTGCCTATCACATTATCTATCTATCTATCTATCTATCTATCTATCTATCTATCTATCTATCTATCTATCTATCTATCTATCTATCTATCTATCTATCTATCTATCTATCTATCTATCTATCTAAACACAATTTATATTAATAGAACGGATATGGCATGTCATTTTCTAATCTGATTACTGCAGACCAGGGCTATGGGGGGTGTCGGAGCCTATCCCAGCTGCCATAGGGTACAAGGCAGGAGCAAACTCTGGACAGGATGCCCTATCCATTACAGGGCAAACACAACAAACACACACTATGGCCAAGTTACCTTTGCTAGTTCACCTAACCTGTCTGTTTGCTTGCGATTTAAGACAATGGAGGCCCCTGACTGGATATTTACCTGTCACTGAATGAAGCAAACTAAACAAACTATCATATCTGAAGTACAAACGCGTGCCAAGGAAGGTTGGGCGACAACAAACTGTCATAAAACCTGCAGCTCCATGAGCCCAGAGGCTATTGGCATTGGCGGGCACAGGCACTCTGTGTCCTTCTGTGTTAGTGCTGCTGACTGAGAAGTGGAGTCAGTTCTGCAGAATCTGTCCTTATAACGTTTCTAACTGTGTCTTCGTTTCCTGTACAACTCATTTTAAAGTAACAGATTGGATCCCCTGGACAAACACCTGTCATGACTTTAAACACTGCAGTCAGGGCCCCTCTTATTCCCTTTTTGCTTAAACTGAAAAGGCTCAACTCCTTCATCCTCTCCTCATAGCTCTGAACTCTCAGTTCCCTAATCTGCCTCATCGCTCTTCTCTGGAATTTCTCTTATTCTCGAGCGGAGGAGACCATGCAGGGTCCTAAAGCCAGGTCTTCAAAACTCTCAAAGGTATGGATGAAGAAGATCCTATAGACTTCTATCAACTTCAGGATGAATCACATTCTTGATGGTGCTAGCGGAAATGAAGTGGAAGGGGACTGAAGTCAGAAAGAACTTCTTTACGCAAAGAGTTGTGGGAATCTGAAGCAAACTACCAAAAAATGGAGTTGAGGCAGAAACCTTGACAACCTTTAAGAAGAATCTGGATGAGATGTTGGGACAGCTGAGGAGTTAGCTAAATACGGCAAATGAGCTCGACTGACTGAATGGCCTCCTGTCATTTGTGAAATGTCTTAGTTCTGTAGCATTTCTATGCACCCAGTAATCCAGATGAGACCTCACCAGCGCATAATAAACCTTCAGCAGAACCTCCTGTGACTTGTACTCCACACATCAAGGCGCTATATAACCTGACATTCTGTTAGCCTTCTTCATGGCTTCTGAACACTGACTGGCAGTTGGTGGTGTCGAGTCCTCGATGACTCCTCCTTCTCCACCCTTTCTGATTTCATATCTATCTATCTATCTATCTATCTATCTATCTATCTATCTATCTATCTATCTATCTATCTATCTATCTATCTATCTATCTATCTATCTATCTATCTATCTATCTATCTATCTATCTATCTATCTATCTATCTATCTATCTATGATGTTGTTCATTCAGCGTAAATTTTCTCTTTCAAGCAACTTAAGATTAGTCATTTAGTGTTGTAGCTTCAAATATTTGGTTTCAGATCTCAATCAAAATAAAAAATATTGTTTGTACCAACGTCAGTTATGGTAGAGGGAATAAACATAAAAATCCTATTTCAGTTGACCTAATATTTTAGATTGTTCATGTGCTGTGTGTGAGAGGCGATTTGTATTTTCTTCCGGTCAAACTTTCCAGCGTTCTGGCTTTCCAGCTGCCAAAAAAGAAGAACATTTTCCCGAGTGGCGTGGACGTGGCTGCACAGGTCTGGTCATTTTCAGCAGCAGACTTTTATAACAGAGGATTTCTGGTAGTACTTCTTTATATTCCTTGCTTTGCACCCCAATAAATGCAAATTATCGCCAATATACTAATAACCCAATTGTGCTTCACTCACTCAGAATATGGAATCAATGTAGGAAACATTTTAAGATTGAGAATCTTTTATCGGTGGCACCACTGCACGAGAACCACCTTTTTCAACCATCGCAAACATATGAAGTTTTTAATGTCTGGAAAACATTTGGGATTAAATCACTTAGAGATTTGTACATAGACAACATCTTTGCATCCTATGAACAATTACATTCTAAATTTAAATTTCCAGCATCATATTTCTTTCACTATCTTCAAATTAGAAACTTTGTTAAACAGAAGCTGCCCGATTTCCCTCACCTCCCACCTACCTCTATGCTGGAAAAAATATTCATCAGTTTCAAGGACTTAGACAGCATCTCTGCAATATATAAAAGAGGACAATGGGAAAAGGATCTCTCCCTCAACATATCGAAAAGGAGTGGAAGGTAGCAATGCAGAGAATTCACTTGAGCTCCATATGTGCAAAGCATACAATTATTCAACTAAAAATCATCTATCGAGTACATCTGTTTCGCTTAAAATTGTCCAAAATGTTTCCAGGGCAAGAACGCTGCAATCGAGCTCCAGCCTCACTGGGCCACATGTTCTGGGCCTGCACCAAACTAACAACATTCTGGACCAAAATCTTTACATGCCTATCAGATAGCCTTGGGGTCACAATCTCTCCTGATCCATTAACAGCTGTGTTTGGTGGGCTCACAGAGGGGCTTACAGTGGAGAAGGACAAACAAACTGTAGTGGCCTTCACTACACTATTGGCACGTAGACTTATTTTGCTAAACTGGAAGAATCCTAACTCTCCCCTTTTAAGTCAATGGGTAACTGATGTTATATATTATTTGAAACTAGCCAACCCGCTGCGTAGCGTACGCCGCATAATTATGTATTGATGGGTGAACACTTCCTGAATGACACAGTTGTCCAAATGGGGTGGGTTTGTGGATACCACTGTGAGCGAATGAAAAGATAGACCTCTGGAGAGAGCAACATACAATTGTCCGTGACTGAAAGCGGGATCGTCTGGGACGAAGAAGGCCACGCTGGTGAAAGTTACTTCGTCGGTAGGGATAAGTGTCAGTACTAAGGTGTAGGGAGTCTTCGTTGTTGACGCTTAATATAGCTTGCGTACTGAGATGTTCCGGAGTCACAGTTGAGAAACACTTTTTTAATGTCTTTTAAGCACAGGGAAAAAAATGAACATGTGAAACATCCGTATAATGTAATAAGCCACCAAGAAAAGTAACATTGCAACAATACTATCTACGACCCGATCTCTGTAAACAGAAGTGATAAGAAAATCGAGCCCAGTGTATTCTTTATACTGCCTTGTGGCGCTGTAGTAGTGCTGCTGCTTTGCAGTAAGGAGACTGTGGAAGATTGTGGTTTTGCTTCCCGGTTCCTCCCTGTGTGGATAGCGCTTTGAATACTGAGAACACCGCTATATCAATGTAACAAAGTATTAACAGGAAATTGCCTTCGTGTAATAGTAAAAGGCAAATTATCCGCGACAAACTGTTTTAAACGCTGCATACCAACTCGCGGCGTAGTATACGCCGCATAATCACGCTGCTTTTTAAATGTTTTTTAAGCAGAGGGAAAAAAATGAACATTTGCAAAATCTGGAACGCTGCTTTCAGTATGTACAAAGCACACGCGTTTAATTTGTCGGCCACTTTTTGCCAGCCGTCTTTTCTGGTTTGGGCTGCTTTTGCAGTGTTACCACTTGTGCATGTTAAATCTTGAAATCCTTCGAGTAACTAATTAACTAACTAACACCAACCCACCCACACACACAGCTTGTGTGAAACAAATGCACCCGTACTTTCATAATTTTGTTGCAGCCTATAGTGGAGTCAGGCACAGAGAAGGTCAGCTGCTGAGAGAGCGTCTCGACTGTTGCAGGGCCTGCATCGGTGAAGCAGGTGAGACACTAATGAAACAGAGGCACAGGGCTTATTGGTTTTTAAAGACTGCTTCCTTCATTGTGTTTTAACCTCAGTTTTAAAGGATTGTTTTAAGGATCCCATGGGATACCCCTCGCAAACTGTTTTAGACTCTGCATTCAGCAATTCACATCCGCGACAAACATGCCTCTTCTTACTTGTCCTGCCGCATCCACCCTCATTCTCAAAGCATACACACCGCCTGGTCATGTGCCCGCTCGGAAGAGCAACTCACAGAGACCTGCCCACCAACTCTAAGACCATGGCGTGTAAAACAGTTTGCGATGGTGGTGCGTGCGTCATAACCGAAAAGAATAATGAAAAGTCAACGTGGCTCAGAGGTGCATGTGGACTCCTAGCACAGACGAAAGCGACTTACGGGGTGGTCGGTGAGTTGTTGCGTCCGGGCACATGAGCAGGCAGTGGGAATGCCTAGAGAGTGAGTGTGGACGTGGGCTGGGGAATAAGGAGTGTTGGTGGGCGGGGAAATGTTTTCCGTGTTCCTGCAGGACCATCTAAGAAGACACATGTTTGTCACGGATGCGAATTGCTGTATGTAGCATGTAACACAGTTTGCGATATTGCACGTCAACGTCAACGTGGCTCAGAGCTGCATGTGGACTGTAGCACAGACAAACAGAAATGACGGCGTGTTTTCCGAGGCATCGCATCCGAGTTGGTGGGCGTGGCTGTGCGAGTTTTCGTCGTATCCAATGGTCTTAGAGTTGGTGGGCGTGGCTCCTTCCTGCGTACTTTCATGGGTGTCTTGCCCGCTCTGGCGATGGCTTAGAGAATTATATATATAGATTGGGAAAAATAAAATTCTCAATTAGAGGATCTGTGCAGAAATTTTTCCAAACCTGGCAGGATCTGATCAATAGCATTTTAGAATAAACGTTTAAAGCACCGAGGAAGCAGATTCTCTCCCTATTCTTTTTTTATTCTTTTTCTTCTCCATTTATCTATATTCACTTATTAATTTATCTATTTACTTATTTTTACTAGGTTTAAGTTTTATTCTGCTGCCCATGCTCTCTTTCTCAGGGGTGGGGGTTTATTTGTTTTCAATCCTATTCTTGTAAAATTGATGTATTTGTATGGAATGTTGTGTGATTTCAATAAAATCAATAAAAAATTAAAAAACCTTTATTATCTGGGAAAAGATAGATTAAAGAGTTTGAGCAAAATTCATCTGTGATATTGACAGCCAGCCAATCAGGTGCATGCAGCAATTACGTGTTGTGAAACCACTACATGAAACTTTATAATAGATATGTCTCATTTAAAGGCAACGTCAGAAGAAAAGAAACCGCAACGACGGAAGTGCGACGTCAGAGAATAAAACAATGACACGTGTGACTAGTTTTCATCACATCGTCAGTTAACAGCATCTTCATGAACATCAATTGATAAATCAAACGTCCTGGGACTTTCATCCTTGACATCACTGATTCCTTTCAGTAAGCTTTGTTTAAGACTATTTTATCCAGACTTTACTATCGATCTTATTTTCTATTGCTTATTACTGCTCTTTAATTAATAGTAATTTGTTTTCATCTTTCTATGCTTTGTCTTAATGTCTAGAGTAATTGAAATAATAAGGTAGATTTCTTTGAGCACCTGGTGCAGCTGGAAGTTTACCATACGCTCTGTGCTGCGAGGTTTATTAAGGCTGAGGGTGAGAGCTCCACTCAGTAGTAGGGACAGTACGAGAAGAAGGTATTCTTGGTTGATAAATGGCCTATAGTCAAAGATGCTGAGTCTTTGTATGTTTTAATACAGTATTTTCCTGGAGACCAAAAGTAATATTTAGGTCTGAGATCTATTTAAAGCATTGTACATTGTTCGTGCCGATAATAAATAAGTCTCTTGATGTGCTGAGAGAGTGACAGGCTGTGTTATTCTTATAGCACTTGTGTGGTTTAAAGTGATAAAAGTTAGCCAACTGTCTGTGTGTCATTCGTAGGGCACTGTTGTGGTTAGGGTCTGAGTGTGTGTGTATCTATGTATGTGTGTGTTATTATTTAGGGTGCGGGAGTAGACCAATCCAATAACGAACTTGAAAAGTGTAAGGGGTAAACAGACAATAACACAAAAGGAAACACCATTCTTCTGCTTAGAGTCCATTAAGTGTGTCCGCTCCACCAATGAACCTTATCACGTGACCACAGCGCCCTTCCATTCAGACCAATTTTGTATACTTATGTACAAATACATTGAGATCAAAAATAAATAAAATTACAATTAGAAAGGAAAATATTATCTACAAACGCTATCTGATTTACATATATATTGTAACAAGGCGCTATATAGGTGCCTGACCCGACACAGACTCACACCTGAGGCACGTATAAAACCAAGAGCGCCTTTTATTTTTTTTCTCCTGTGGGGCACATCTTCCCTGTGACCCCCACAGGCACAACACAGTCCCAAGTAGACAAAACACCCAAAACACAAGCACAAACACACTTCTTTGGCACCACCACTCCTCCTACAAGCTTTGTCCTCCTCCTCCTCCTGACTCTGGCTCCTTGAGTGGTGGCTGCTGGCCCCTTTTATAGTCCACCCGGAAATGCTCCAGGTGGTTGACTGCCGAGTTCTGGCTGCACTTCCAGGTGTGGCGAAAACACTGCCCATAAGGGCTCAGGAGTCCCAGCTACAGCACCCCCAGGTGGCGCCTGTGGGACCCAACAGGGCTACACCCAACTCCAATTCCCATGGAGCCCTGGGTAATTCCCATGCGGGAAACCGAGGCACCGCTCCTACCCTGGGGGGCTGCCATCTAGCGTCCAGAGGGAGGTATTGCACAGTCCATAGTTACTCCTCCTGAACATACAGGTGCTGGTCATAAAATTAGAATATCATGACAAAGTTGATTTATTTCAGTAATTCCATTGAAAAAGTGAAACTTGTATATTCGATTCATTCATTCCACACAGACTGATGTATTTCAAATGTTTATTTCTTTTAATGTTGATGATTATAACTGACAACTAATGAAAGTCCCAAATTCAGTATCTCGGAAAATTCGAATATTGTGAAAAGGTTCAATATTGAAGACACCTGGTGCCACACTCTAATCAGCTAATTAACTCAAAAGCCTTTAAATGGTCTCTCAGTCGAGTTCTGTAGGCTACACAATCATGGGGAAGACTGCTGACTTGACAGTTGTCCAAAAGACGACCATTGACACCTTGCACAAGGAGAGCAAGACACAAAAGGTCATCGCTAAAGAGGCTGGCTGTGCACAGAGCTCTGTGTCCAAGCACATTAATAGAGAGGCGAAGGGAAGGACAAGATGTGGTAGAAAAAAGTGTACAAGCAATAGGGATAACCGCACCCTGGAGAGGATTGTGAAACAAAACCCATTCAAAAATGTGGGGGAGATTCACAAAGAGTGGACTGCAGCTGGAGTCAGTGCTTCAAGAACCACCAGGCACAGACGTATGCAAGACATGGGTTTCAGCTGTCGCATTCCTTGTGTCAAGCCACTCTTGAACAAGAGACAGCGTCAGAAGCGTCTTGCCTTTGGACTGCTGCTGAGTGGTCCAAAGTTATGTTCTCTGATGAAAGTAAATTTTGCATTTCCTTTGGAAATCAAGGTCCCAGAGTCTGGAGGAAGAGAGGAGAGGCACAGAATCCACGTTGCTTGAGGTCCAGTGTAACGTTTCCACAGTCAGTGATGGTTTGGGGTGCCATGTCATCTGCTGGTGTTGGTCCATTGTGTTTTCTGAGGTCCAAGGTCAATGCAGCCGTCTACCCGGAAGTTTTAGAGCACTTCATGCTTCCTGCTGCTGACGAACTTTCTGGAGATGCAGATTTCATTTTCCAACAGGACCTGGCACCTGCACACAGTGCCAAAGCTACCAGTACCTGGTTTAAGGACCATGGTATCCCTGTTCTTGATTGGCCAGCAAACTCGCCTGACCTTAACCCCATAGAAAATCTATGGGGCATTGTGAAGAGGAAGATGCAATACGCCAGACCCAACAATTCAGAAGAGCTGAAGGCCACTATCAGAGCAACATGGGCTCTCATAACACCTGAGCAGTGCCACAGACTGATCGACTCCATGCCATGCCGCATTGCTGCAGTAATCCAGGCCAAAGGAGCCCCAACTAAATATTGAGTGCTGTACATGCTCATACTTTTCATGTTCATACCTTTCAGTTGGCCAACATTTCTAAAAATCCTTTTTTTGTGCATTGGTCTTAATTGATATTCTAATTTTCCGAGATGCTGAATTTGGGACTTTCATTAGTTGTCAGTTATAATCATCAACATTAAAAGAAATAAACATTTGAAATACATCAGTCTGTGTGTAATGAATGAATCTAATATACAAGTTTCACTTTTTCAATGGAAGTACTAAAATAAAACAACTTTGTCATGATATTCAAATTTTATGACCAGCACCTGTATAGCGAAAAGGTGTCCCAGCTGGGCATGGACCCCGGCCGTCTGCCACAATATATACACACATATATTTTGAGACAGCTACAAATCACATCATTTGTTATTGAAATTTTCCTGAATATCTGGACTGAAAGAAGGGGCCGAATGTCAGGTGAAGTTAGACGCCTTCCTGAGCAGATGATTTCTCAGCTGTTTTTTAAAGGAATGAATGGAGGCAGCTGATCTCATTATTAATTTCGGGAGGTCTGGGCGCTACATAGCTGAAGGCCCTTCTGTCACCCACAGAGTGCAGGTTAGTGTGGGGCACAACAAGATGGGCAGAATCAGAGGAGCTTAGTGGGCAGACAGGAGCAGAGTGATGGAGGAGGTCACTGGTGTAGTCCGCTGTCAGGCCATTTAAAGTTTTGTAGGTTATAAGTAGAATTTTAGATTCAATCCTGTAAGACAGCGTTTCTCAACCATTAAGTATTTGCGACCCGAGTTTTCATAACAGTTTTAATCGCGCCCCCCTAATGTTTTTTTGAAAGGAGCCCACTAATACCAATTTGTTCTTTTTTAATTAATGATATATCATAGATGCATATTTTATTATACCTACTTAACTTTTGAGGGATCACACTCCTCAGCCTCCCTGGAAAAGTCTATTCAGGGGTTCTGGAGTGGAGGGTCCGTCGGATAGTCGAACCTCGGATTCAGGAGGAACAGTGTGGTTTTCGTCCTGGTCGCGGAACAGTGGACCAGCTCTACACCCTTAGCAGAGTCCTGGAGGGTGCATGGGAGTTCACCCAACCAATCTACATGTGTTTTGTGGACTTGGAAAAGGCGTTCAACCGTGTCCCTCAGGGAATCCTGTGGGGTGTGCTCCGGGAGTATGGGGTACCGGACCCCCTGATAAGAGCTGTTCAGTCCCTGTACAACCGGTGTCAGAGCTTGGTCCGCATTGCCGGCAGTAAGTCAAACCCATTTTCAGTGAGAGTTGGACTCCGCCAGGGCTGCCCTTTGTCACCGATTCTGTTCATAACTTTTATGGACAGAATTTCTAGGCGCAGCCAGGGCATTGAGGGGGTCCGGTTTGGTGGACTCAGGATTGGGTCACTGCTTTTTGCAGATGATGTTGTCCTGTTTGCTTCATCAGGCCTTGATCTTCAGCTCTCTCTGGATCGGTTCGCAGCTGAGTGTGAATCGGCTGGGATGGGAATCAGCACCTCCAAATCCAAGACCATGGTCCTCAGCCGGAAAAGGGTGGAGTGTCCTCTCAGGGTTGGGAGCGAGATCCTGCCTCAAGTGGAGGAGTTCAAGTATCTTGGGGTCTTGTTCACGAGTGAGGGAAGAATGGAGCGTGAGATCGACAGGCAGATCGGTGCGGCGTCCGCAGTGATGAGGGCTCTGCATCGGTCTGTTGTGGTGAAAAAGGAGCTGAGCCGTAAGGCAAAGCTCTCAATTTACCAGTTGATCTACGTTCCTACACTCACCTATGGTCATGAGCTGTGGGTAGTGACCGAAGAATGAGATCGCGAATATAAGCAGCTGAAATGAGTTTCCTCTGCAGGGTGTCTGGGCTTTCCCTTAAAGATAGGGTGAGAAGCTCAGTCATCCAGGAGGAGCTCAGAGTAGAGCCGCTGCTCCTCCGCATCAAGAGGAGTCAAATAAGGTGGCTCGGGCATCTGATCAGGATGCCTCCTGGACGCCTCCCTGGTGAGGTGTTCCGGGCACGTCCAACCGGGAAGAGAACTAAAGACCTAGGACATGCTGGAGGGACTATGTCTCTCGGCTGGCCCGGGAACGCCTTGGGATTCTCCAGGAGGAGCTAGAAGAAGTGACCGGGGAGAGGGAAGTCTGGACATCTCTGCTCAAGCTGCTGCCCCCGCGACCCGACCTCGGATAAGCGGAAGAGGATGGATGGATGGATACTTAACTTTTATCGACATTTATCTAACTCTATATTTATTTTTCTAGTATCAGAATGTAGTTTAAGTTCATTTGTTTTGGTTTCAATAGATGTATTTTTCATATTTTCTATTCTTGTTTTCTTTTTTTCACATCTTCGCGCCCCCCTTTTTGGTTACTTCGCACCCCCTTAGGGGGGCACACCCCACAGTTTGAGAACCACTGCTAAGACACAAGGAGCCAGTGGAGCAGGATGGTCGTGATGTACTGGCTGTCGCTGGTTTGTGCAAGGACTCTTACAGTAGAGTTTTGAATCAACTGGAGCTGTGATGTAAGATCTGAAGGGACACCTGCCAGTAGGGAGTTACAACAATCGAGGTGAGGTGTGATAAAAGCAGGGACACGTGTCTCAGCATTAGAAAAGGAGAGGAACGAGCAAACACAGAATATGTGACAGAGGCGGAATTAATAAAGTTTCTTAATGTGGTTTATGTGAAAGGGAGGAATCAAAGATGACCCCACGATTCCTTGCATCAGAAGAAGGTCTGATGGGATCACCGTCAAGAGGGACTGAAAAGGAGCTCATTTTCTTAAGTAACACTTTAGTGCCAATTTGCAGGAGTTCAGTTTTGTTGCAGTTTAATTTTAAAGAGTTCTACTCCATCCAGGTTTTAATTTCACTGAGGCAAGTTATGAACTGAGAAAGCCCTGATGAAGCTTCACTTTTAACTTTGAAATAGAGTTGAGTATCATCTGCATAAAAATGATAAGCCAGTCCATCGCTACAAATGATATGACCAAGAGGAAGCACATAGATACAGAAGAGCAGAGGGCCGAGGACTGAGCTCTGAGGGACTCCTTGTGTGACCGGCGCTGAGCTGGACCTGCTGTGGCTGAGACTAACAAACTCCTGCCTGTCTCTCTGATGAGAACTTAAACAACTGGAGGGCAGGCCAGAGACACCCAGCATGTTCTCCATTCTGGACAATCAAACCTCATGACTTGCAAAACAGGTCAACATAATCAAGTAAGCATCAGTTGAGGACTCTCTGAGAACAAGTGTTGCAGGACAAGATGAGAAAATTGATTTACACAAGCAAAGAGTTCCAAACAAAATATAAGTGAGATCTAATTCACATGATTTACAACACCCTAACAGCTCATATTGGTTCAATCGCTTCTTGAAAACATTAAAGGAGTCAGAGTTTCAAACTGAGGTGGATGTACATATTGTTTGAGACAAAGAAACATTTTTATTGGATTTGCTCGCTCCTCTGCTCCGCAGTTTAAAATTACTAATCAAACAATTGAGGCCTGCGGTGGGTTGGCACCCTGCCCGGGATTGGTTCCTGCCTTGTGCCCTGTGCTGGCTGGGATTGGCTCCAGCAGACCCCCATGACCCTGTGTTCAGATTCAGCGGGTTGGAAAATGGATGGATGGAACAATTGAGGCCTAATTAAAGTGCGCATCACAGACTTCCATTGAAAGGGATTTGCAGACATTTTGGTGACGCCATGTAGAAATGACAACACTTTTGATACACTGTCAATGTGCACTTCAGTCATGTCTGAATTCTTTGAATTGTAATTTTAAATTGCGGAGCAGAAATTAAAGCAAAAATGTGTCTTAGTGCCAAACATTATGGAGGGCACCGTACAGTGCTGATGAAAAGAGCGGAGACTTCCGGAAATCAGTCTCAAGAAATCGACATTCTGCTTCTGCCTGTCTTCTGACCGTCCCTCCTCTTACCTCTCCGCTCACAAGATGGTGGAATGATCTTCCTTGATCTACGCGCCCCCATCTACTTGTGTTTAGGTGTGTTCTGAAAACGCACCTTCGGATCTGCTTAGCTTCTCTCCAACAGGACAGCTGCTTGACTTGGAGGTATGATTGTGTAGCGGTCACTTTTTTATCTTATTCTCTGTTGTTTTCAAGCTTGCACCTTCATTTTTGGAATTATTATAACTTGCTTTGTATGTCGCCTTGGATAAAGGTGTCTGCTAAATAAATAAATAACAGGAAAAGCATTACATGGATAGTTTGGAAATATAGGAATTCAATATTTAAATTAAACAGGAATTTTTTAAATGATACAGATGAAAGTGCTATAAAGATACTGGAAATTACTAGAAAAGTCACTTTAAGTTCAGTAGATGGATAAAGAGAAGGCGTTGATGGATCACTAGAAAATAAATTGACAGCTCATTGTTTAGCTTCCAGTGTTCCAAATCTTTAGACATTCCAGACAGACAGGATGATTCACATTGTTCCAGAAACTGACTCACGCAATGATCATCCGACATTTTTTGAAGTATTTTTGACTGCGTTGCATGTGTGTAGTTCACTGCATTGATAAGGGAAAACTGCCTTGAAGTATTTGCTAGAGGAGAACAAAGACAAACGGAAACCCAGCCCTCGCCTATCCACACGCCTAGCATGGGCTGTTATCGACTCTTAAAGTCTCAAGATCAATATTGGGAATCTCTAATCCTGCTTAATTACCACATGCACTTCACAAGGGGTCATCATTGGATCAATAGAGTATCTATCTATCTATCTATCTATCTATCTATCTATCTATCTATCTATTATATAGTGCCTTTCATATCTATCTATCTATCATATAGTGCCTTTCACATCTATCTATCTATCTATCTATCTATCTATCTATCTATCTATCTATCTATCTATCTATCTATCTATCTATCTATCTATTATATAGTGCCTTTCATATCTATCTATCTATCATATAGTGCTTTTCACATCTATCTATCTATCTATCTATCTATCTATCTATCTATCTATCTATCTATCTATCTATCTATCTATTATATAGTGCCTTTCATATCTATCTATCTATCATATAGTGCTTTTCACATCTATCTATCTATCTATCTATCTATCTATCTATCTATCTATCTATCTATCTATCTATCTATCTATCTATCTATCTATCTATCTGTCTGTCTACAATCATATGAAAAAGTTTGGGACCCCCTCTCAGCCTGCATAATAATCGACTCTCCTTTCAACAATAAAGATAACAGTGGTATGTCTTTCATTTCCTTTGAACATCTGAGTACTGCGGTGTTTTCCAAACAAAGATTTTTAGTGACGCAGTATTTAGTTGTATGAAATGAAATCAAATGTGAAAAACTGGCTGTGCACAAATGTGGGTCCCCTTGTCATTGTGCTGATTTGAATGCCTGTCACTGCTCAATGCTGATTACTTACAACACCAAATTGGTTGGATGAGCTCATTAAGCCTTGAACTTCATAGACAGGTGTGTCCATCATGAGATATAAAGGTATTTAATGTGGTCAATTACAAGTTGTGTTTCCTTCCCTTTGACTCTCCTCTGAAGAGTGACAGCATGGGATCCTCAAAGCAACTCTCCAAAGATCTGAAAACAAAGATTGTTGAGTCTCCTGGATTAGGGGAAGGCTACAAAAAGCCATCTCAGAGGTTTAAACTGTCAGTTTCAACTGTAAGGAATGGAATTGGGAAATGGAAGGCCACAGGCACAGTTTCTGTTAAACCAGCAGGTCTGGCAGGCCAAGAAAAATACAGGAGCGGCATATGAGCAGGATTGTGAGAATGGTGACAGACAACCCACTGATCACCTCCAAAGACCTGCAAGAACATCTTGCTGCAGATGATGTATCTGTACATTGTTCTACAATTCAGTGCAATTTGCACAAAGAACACCTGTATGGCAGGGTGATGAGAAAGAAGCCCTTTCTGCACTCACGCCACAAACAGAGTCGCTTCTTGTATGCCAATGCTCATTTAGACAAGTCAGATTCATTTTGGAACAAAGTGCTTTGGACTGATGAGGCAAAAATGGAGTTATTTGGTCAGAACAAAAAGCGTTTTGCATGGCGGAAAAAGAACATCGCATTCCAAGACAAACACCGGCTACCTACTGTCAAATTTGATGGAGGTTCCATCATGCTGTGTGGCTGTGTGGCTAGTTCAGGGACTGGGGCCCTTGTTAAAGTCGAGGGTCGGATGAATTCAACCCAATATCAACAAATTCTTCAGGATAATGTTCAAGCATCAGTCACAAAGTTGATGTTACGCAGGGGTTGGATATTCCAACAAGACAATGACCCAAAACACAGTTGGAAATCTACAAAGGCATTCATGCAGAGGGAGAAGTACAATGTTCTGGAATGGCCATCACAGTCCCCTGACTTGAAGATCATCGAAAATCTATGGGATGATTTGAAGCAGGCTGTCCAGGCTCGGCAGCCATCAAATTGAACTGAACTGGAGAGATTTTGTATGGAAGAAAAGTTAGAAATACCTCCATCCAGAATCAGACACTCATCACAGGCTATAGGAGGACAGCGTTTAGAGGCTGTTAGATTTACAAAAGGAGGCTCAACTAAGTATTGATGTCATATCTCTGTTGGGGTGCCCACATTTATGCACCTGTCTAATTTTGTTATGATGCATATTGCATATTTTCTGTTAATCCAATAAGCTTAATGTCATTGCTGAAATCCTACTGTTACCATAAGGCATGTCAGATATTAAAAGGAAGTTGCTACTTTGAAAGCTCAGCCAATGAGAAACAAAAATCCAAAGAATTAAGAGGGGTTCCCAATCTTTTTCATATGATTGTATCTGTCTAACTATCTCTTATATAGGACCTTTCACATCTATCTATTGTAGCAGTAGAGGCGTGGAGCCACCTCTTGAACCCTCAGGTACCACTCCAACCACAGTGTAAAAGCACAAGACTTCTTTATTTTACAATAATAACGTGCACCAAGCACCCTCCATTCTACACTCATATAAATCACAATAATACACAAATACTCTTTCCTCCTCGCCCAGACACTTAGCCCTCCTACCTCCCAGCTCAGCTCAATGTCTGGGCTTTCCCATAGTCCTTTTATATCCCCTGACCCGGAAGTGGTTCCTGGCCAAACCCACAAGTCCTTATTCCCTCCGGGTCAGGGTAAACAGTCCTTTTCTTCAGCCCAGGAGCACGTCGTTCCTTCCTGTCACATGATGATGGCGCACTCCCAGGTTATAGGGCACATAAGAGCCCACTAGCCCCCCTACAGTGACTCCCGGTGGTCCCCAAGGTATCCAGCAGGGCTGTGTATACAAACTACAAAGTCCATGAGGCCCTGCTGGAACTCGGGGCACCATCATGCTGTCCGGAGGGCTCCTCCTGGCGGCCTGGGGGTGGTGACCGGAGTCTGTAGCCGGCCGTCCATCACACTATCTATCTATCTATCTATCTATCTATCTATCTATCTATCTATCTATCTATCTATCTATCTATCTATCTATCTATCTATCTATCTATCTATCTATCTATCTATCTATCTATCTTTCTATCTATCTATCTATCTATCTATCTATCTATCTATCTATCTATCTATCAAAACACATTTTATATTAATAGAATGGATATGGCATGTCATTTTCTAATCTGTTTACTCCAGACCAGGGCTATGGGGGGTGTCGGAGCCTATCCCAGCTGCCATAGGGTACAAGGCAGGAGCAAACTCTGGACAGGGTGCCCTATCCATTACAGGGCAAACACAACAAACACACACTATGGCCAAGTTACCTTTGCTAGTTCACATAACCTGTCTGTTTGCTTTCGATTTAAGACAATGGAGGCCCCTGACTGGATATTTACCTGTCACTGAATGAAGCAAACTAAACAAACTATCATATCTGAAGTACAAACACGTGCCAAGAAAGCTTGGGAGACAACAAACTGTCATAAAACCTGCGGCTCCATGAGCCCAGAGGCTATTGGCATTGGCAGGCACAAGCACTCTGTGTCCTTCTGTATTAGTGCTACTGACTGAGAAGTGGAGTCAGTTCTGCAGAATCTGTCCTTATAACGTTTCTAACTGTGTCCTCGTGTTCCTGTACAACTCATTTTAAAGTAACAGATGGGATCCCCTGGACAAACACCTGTCATGACTTTAAACACTGCAGTCAGGGCCCCTCTTATTCCCTCTTTGCTTAAACTGAAAAGGCTCAACTCCTTCATCCTCTCCTCATAGCTCTGAACTCTCAGTTCCCTAATCTGCCTCGTCACTCTTCTCTGGAATTTCTCTTATTCTCGAGCGGAGGAGACCATGCAGGGTCCTAAAGCCAGGTCTTCAAAACTCTCAAAGGTATGGATGAAGAAGATCCTATAGACTTCTATCAACTTCAGGATGAATCACATTCTTGATGGTGCTAGCGGAAATGAAGTGGAAGGGGACTGAAGTCATGAAGAACTTATTTACGCAAAGAGTTGTGGGAATCTGAAGCAAACTACCAAGAAATGGAGTTGAGGCAGAAACCTTGACAACCTTTAAGAAGAATCTGGATGAGATGTTGGGACATCTGAGGAGTTAGCTAAATACGGCAAATGAGCTCGACTGACTGAATGGCCTCCTGTCATTTGTGAAATGTCTTAGTTCTGTAGCATTTCTATGCACCCAGTAATCCAGATGAGACCTCACCAGCGCATAATAAACCTTCAGCAGAACCTCCTGTGACTTGTACTCCACACATCAAGGCGCTATATAACCTGACATTCTGTTAGCCTTCTTCATGGCTTCTGAACACTGACTGGCAGTTGGTGGTGTTGAGTCCTCGATGACTCCTTCTTCTCCACCCTTTCTGATTTCATATCTATCTATCTATCTATCTATCTATCTATCTATCTATCTATCTATCTATCTATCTATCTATCTATCTATCTATCTATCTATCTATCTATCTATCTATCTATCAAATAGTGCCTTTCACATCTATCTATCTATCTATCTATCTATCTATCTATCTATCTATCTATCTATCTATCTATCTATCTATCTATCTATCTATCTATCTATCTATCTATCTATCTATCTATCTATCTATCTATCAAATAGTGCCTTTCATATCTATCTATCCATCTGCTATATGGTGCCTTTCATATCTATCTATCTATCTATCTATCTATCTATCTATCTATCTATCTATCTATCTATCTATCTATCTATCTATCTATCTATCTATCTATCTATCAAATAGTGCCTTTCACATCTATCTATCTATCTATCTATCTATCTATCTATCTATCTATCTATCTATCTATCTATCTATCTATCTATCTATCTATCTATCTTTGGACTGTGGGAGGAAACTTACACAGCCATAGGGGTAACATGCAAACTCCACGCAGGAAGGATCTGGGTAGCAAAGAATGAACATACAAATGTAATAACGATATTATTAACTTTTACATTTTCATAAAGATTTGGTTATTCACGAATGTACTTAAACTGATCTCCATAGAACAATAACATTTACAAAAAAAAATTTCCAACATTTGCATTTTCTATTATATTCTGCCCTTCTGTTTTATCGAGAAAGATTTTGTCATACTAGCTTTAAATTTCATTGAGTTTCTGTGTTATCGTCTATTTACCCTTTTCTTTGTCAAGTTCGTGATTGTATTGGTCTACTCCCGCACCCTAAATAATAACACACACATACATACTGTAGATTCACACACACTCAGACCCTAACCACAACAGTGCCCTACAAATGACTCGCACACGGTTGGCTAACTTTTAGCACTTAAAAACCACACAAATGCTTTAAGTATAACACAACTTGTCACTCTCTCACCACATCAAGAGACTTATTTATTATCGGCACGGACAACATATGATGTTTTAAATAGACCTCAGACCTAAATGTTACTTTTGGTCTCCAAGAAAATATTAAAACATACAAAGACTCAGTATCCTTGACTATAGGCCATTTATCAGCCAAGAATACCTTCTTCTCATACTGTCCCTAACTACTGAGTGGCGCCTCACTCTCAGCCTTAAAACCCCACAGCACAGAGCTAATGGCAAAATCTCCAGCTACGCCAGGTGCTCTTAGAAATCTACCTTATTACTTCAATCACTCTAGACATTAAGACAAAGCATGGCACAGTACCGGAGGCACTAAAAGTGTCAGTCATTAAACCATTACTTAAAAAGTCAGACCTAGACCCACACATATTAAGTAATTATAGGCCTATTTCAAATTGACCCTTTCTCTCTAAAATACTACAAAAAGTAGTCGCCAATCAGCTTCAGTCACACCTTACACATTACAATTTATTTGAGTCTGATTTCCACACTGGTCATAGTACAGAAACGGTACTAACACGGGTTGTAAACGACATTCTGATATCCTCTGATGAAGGAAACTTCACTGTGATTATGTTGTTAGACTTAAGCGCAGCATTTGACACCACTGACCATTCTATTTTACTGCACAGGCTAGAAAATGACGTTGGGCTCACAGGCACTGTGCTCACCTGGTTTAGTTCTGATTTATCAAATCGTTTCCAATACATACAGAAATGTGCTGACAGGACTCCATCATTATACACAGAAGTTCAATATAGTGACCCGCAGTGCTCAGTACTGGGACCTTTACTGTTTTCACTTTACAGGCTTCCACTGGGATCTCTCATTAGGAAACATAATGTTAATTTTCACTCGTATGCAGATGACACCCAGTTCTATCTTTCATTTAGATCAAATGAAGTTTTTCCAATGTTGTCTTTAATTAGTTGTGTTAGTGAATTAAAGGAGTGGATGGATGAGAACTACTTGTCTTTAAACACTGATAAAACAGAGATGTTAATTGTTGAAGGGAATGACGCTGATCATAACAATACTTTGTCGTCATTTAACTCAGTTGGAATCCCCATTAATTTATCTGAATCAGCCCACAATCTCTGCATTATCTTTGACTCTAGCATGTCATTTAAAGTGCACATTATAAAGTTGTCCAAATCATGTTTCTTCCATCTTAAAAATGTTGTGAAATTAATGTGCTTTCTAAATAAACAGGATTCTGAGAAATTAATTCCTGCATTTATCTCTAGTAGGATTGACTACTGCAATGCGGTGTTCACTGGATGTTCAAATTGTTCTTTATTCAGCCTCCAGTTAATCCAAAATGCTGCTGCAAGAATTATTACAAGAACAAGAAAATACAAACACATAACCCCAGTTCTAGAGTCGTTACACTGGCTCCCGGTGAAGTTTAGGGCAGATTTGAAAATCCTCCTTTTAACATATAAAGCCTTAAATGGCTGAGGGTCCGACTTACTTGTCTGAACTTATCATGACTTGCAAACCTGAGCACACATTAAGATCTCAAGATGCCGGTCTGCTTATGATTCCATGAATTAATAAAATAACAGCGGGAGGTCAAGCTTTTAGTTACAGGGCCCCTAAACTGTTGAGTGGTCTGCCTGCTCCTATAAGAGATGCCCCTTCGGTCTCAGCTTTTAAATTCTGGCTGAAGACTCACACCTTCAGTTTAGCACACCCTGACTAGAGCTGCTGATTAACTGTACAGACTGCATCTCTGTTGTTAGTCATTAGCATTAAAACATAAATAATATGATTGTTATAATTTGTTACTGACCCTCACCTATTCTGTTTCTCTTCTCGGTACTCAAATGTGGCACTTGGTGCCACGGCCCACCTGCCAAGTTGTTTTGCCTGCCTAAAGTAAAGTCATCTCTGATGGAGGATCGCAGGAATCGTGTGGTAGAGGGGTCCTTTCATTGGATTGGCTGGCCCAGAGCTGACTCAGCTGTGGAATGGCCAATAGGGGGAGGCAGCTTGATGGCCGAAGTCTCCAGGACTCTGAACAAATCCAAATCCTATTATGTGATATCATGTACTGTTGAGTTCTGCTCTATACTTGTAAATTTTTAATTTTTATACTGTATTGATGATTTGTTCTGTTCTGTGTATTGTATTGTATTGTATTGTATTGACCCCCTTCTTTTTGACACCCACTGCACGCCCAACCTAGCTGGAAAGGGATCTCTCTTTGAACTGCCTTTCCCGAGGTTTCTTCCATTTTTTCCCTACAAGGATTTTTTTTGGGGAATTTTTCCTTGTCTTCTTAGAGAGTCAAAGCTGGGGGGCTGTCAGGAGGCCGGGCCTCTTAAAGCCCATTGTGGCATTTCTTGTGTGATTTTGGGCTGTACAAAAATAAATTGTATTGTATTGTATTGTGGGCCGGCATGGTGTCTCTGTCAAACGTACCAAACCAAGTGTGATACCCATTCATAGATCCAACTTTTTGGAGCCTCGGCACACCTGCCATAAAGGTTCTCTACACTGAATGTACACCTGGAATCCTTTTGCTGCAAGGGAGCAGCACAACCTCCATGCCACCATGCCCCCACATGTTTAATGCACACTTTACTAATGCATTTCATCATGAACATGATATCAAGTATTTATCTTAGCATTCTAAATGTTCAGAGAGCAGGAAAATCATAAAGTGAATGTATTCTGTGTGGCGATCCTCAGTGCAAGAGGAAGTCAGTTTAAGAAGCATGTAGCGATTAACAACTGGGTCAGGGACAGAGACGGCCTTAGGGATGTGCGTTGGGGCGTAGGGCTGACCAACCCCACGCTGGGCTGGTTATGTTACTGGTATGTGTGGACTGTATAAACTTGCACGCGAATTTTAACATACACCGGATTTTCTCATTAGAGTATTTAGCAAAATTTTTGCAAGATAACATACAGACTTTATCAAAATATAACTGGAGAATATAACTTCACAAATCTGCTCGAACGGGACACGCAGACCTCAAAAGCGGGGCCCCCTTAGGTGCTAGGCCTGGGGCGGTTGCCCCATTTGCCACCCCCAAACACCGGTCTTGGTCAGGGAACACTTAACACAAAGCATTTGTGTGCTACATTACTAATGATGGGGTTTGAGAAAAAATGTAGTAATTAAACATTGATTTTAAGAGCTGGGAAAGATGTGCAACAGGTTAGGGTGATAAAGGATCAAGATGGAAACGTACTCACAAGTGAGGAGAGTGTGTTGAGCAGATGGAAAGAGTACTGTGAGAGGCTGATGAATGAAGAGAACGAGAGAGAGAAGATGTTGGATGATGTGGAGATAGTGAATCAGGGAGTGCAATGGATTAGCAAGGAGGAAGTAAGGACAGCTATGAAGAGGATGAAGAATGGAAAGGCCATTGGCCCAAATGACATACCTGTGGAAGCATGGAGGTGTTTAGGAGAGATGGCAGTGGAGTTTTTAACCAGATTGTTAAATGGAATCTTGGAAAGTGAGAGGATGCCTGAGGAGTGGAGAAGAAGTGTACTGGTGCCGATATTTAAGAATAAGGGGGATGTGCAGGACTGCAGTAACTACAGGAGGATAAAATTGATGAGCCGCAGCATGAAGTTATGGGAAAGAGTAGCGGAAGCTCAGTTAAGAAGTGAGGTGATGATTAGTGAGCAGCAGGATGGTTTCATGCCAAGAAAGAGCACCAAAGATGGGATGTTTGCTGTGAGGATGTTGATGGAGAAGTTTAGAGAAGGCCAGAAGGAGTTGCATTGCGTCTTTGTGGACCTGGAGAAAGCATATGACAGGGTGAGGAGAGAGGAGTTGTGGTATTGTATGAGGAAGTTGGGAGTGGCAGAGAAGTACGTAAGAGTTGTACAGGATATGTACGAGGGAAGTGTGACAGTGGTGAGGTCTGCGGTAGGAGTGACGGAGGTGGGATTACATCAGGGATCGGCTCTGAGCCCTTTCTTATTTGCAATGGTGATGGACAGGTTGACAGATGAGATTAGACAGGAGTCCCCATGGACTGTGATGTTTGCTGATGACATTGTGATCTGTAGAGAGAGTAGGGAGCAGGTTGAGGAGACCCTGGAGAGGTGGAGATCTTCTCTAGAGAATAGAGGAATGAAGGTCAGTAGCACCACCAAGAAAGAATACATGTGTGTGAATGAGAGGGAGGTCAGTGGAATGGTGAGGATGAGGGAGTCGAGTTGGTGAAGGATGATGAGTTTAAATACTTGGGATCAACAGTACAGAGTAATGGGGATTGTGGAAGAGAAGTGAAGAAGAGAGTGCAGGCAGGGTGGAGTGGGTGGAGAAGAGTGTCAGGAGTGATTTGTGACAGACGGGTATCAGCAAGAGTGACAGGGAAGGTCTACAGGACAGTAGTGAAACCAGCTATGTTATACGGGCTGGAGACAGTGGCACTGACCAGAAAGCAGGAGACAGAGCTGGAGGTGGCAGAGTTAAAGATGCTAAGATTTGCATTGGGTGTGACGAGGATGGACAGGATTAGAAATGAGGACAATAGAGGGTCAGCTCAAGTTGGACGGTTGGGAGTCAGAGAGGCGAGATTGCTTTGATTTGGACATGTGCAGAGAAGAGATGCTGGGTTTACTGGGAGAAGGATGCTAAGGATAGAGCTGCCAGTGAAGAGGAAAAGAGAAAGACCTAAGAGAAGGTTTATGGATGTGGTGAGAGAGGACATTCAGGTGATGGGGGTAACAGAACAAGATGATGAGGACAGAAAGATATGGAAGAAGATGATCTGCTGTGGCAACCCCTAACGGGAGCAGCTGAAAGAAGAAGAAAAAGAAACATTGATTCTGTGATGACGTTTATGACATTCTACTTTATTGACAAAATAAACTACGAGAATAAAGTCAACATATCGTCTTTCATTTCAACATAAGCGTCAAGATTAAAGCGGAAATGTCGAGAATAAACTCGGCAAGTTGAATTTATTCTCGACATACACTTTTTTTACTACACCGTGTCCGCATTTTTTTTTCTTCTTTGTGGCCCTAATACGCTTCCCTATAAACTTCATCTTAAATTTAATGTTTAATTTACTCGACTTTCTCAAACCCCATCATAATTAATGTAGCACATTAAATTCTTCGTTTTAAGTGTTCCCGGCCCCATGGTAATCATTTACGACATGGCAAAGTTAAACTCGAGAGAGTAAAAAAGAAGGATTTAACGTGGAAATGTCAACATTAATTTCGACATAAATGGCGAGATTAAAGTGGAAATGTTGAGAATAAAGTTGACATGCTGACTTTTTTTTCGATATGCGCTTTTTTTTTATCTCCGTGGCCCTAATACGCCTCCGTAGAAAACAGACTAGCCAGTGGATACGAAAGAGAAAAGAAAAGAGTTTAAAAGGTTAAAAGGAAATGGAAGGCAGAGATGGAGAGTGAGGGCACCCAAACTTAATGGGGTGAGGCTGGTGGTCAGGAGCGGCTGTGAAAGGGGCGCTCTTACTGAGCTCTTTTTTTGGTAGTAGGAGCAGCCCGATCGACGACGTCTCCTGCAAGGGCTGAAGGTGAGCAAAGGGAGAGGAGTGTTTGGCTCATCGGGTTCCCCTGTTTACGTCCGATGAAGGGCGGCATGGAATGGAACCCGGATAAGAAGGTTGACTGCATCAGTCGGCGGGCGTCGCTTCCCACTGCGAGGTCCGAATAGGATAAGAAGAGGTGACATCAAGTAAGAAGGAAAGCATTGGGGCTTCTCTGTTTTTTAAAAGATTGTCTCTACTCGTATTTTAACCTCAGTTTTTAAAGGAATGTTTATTTATTGGATTTTATTTATTGTATCCAAATCTACTGGATTTTCTGGGATATGGCCGGCCATTCATCGCGGCCAATGCCCCTAGGCCGCTAGATGGAGCCTTCCTTGCAACGTGGAGATGCCCCGAATTCCAGCAGGGCATCATGGAGTATGGAGTTTTAATACACAGCCCTGCTGGATAGCGTCGGTGCCGCCAGGAGACGCTGCAGAGAGACACAGAGACGTTTATTTTCCATACAGCCCGGAAGTAAATCCCAGTCACATGGTTGGAAGAAATAAAGTGCTTCCGGGCTGATGAAGAAAAGGAGTTTTCGTTTGACCCAGAAGTGCTGGATAATCACATGGACTGAGGGCTTAGAAGCACTTCCAGGTCATGAACTATATAAAGGACTGTGGGAGATCCCAGAGTGGAGCTGAGCTGGGTGGAAGGGTGGCAACACGTCTGGGAGAGTGGAGGATTGATTATTGTATTGAGTATTGTAGTGATTTATGAATATAGTGGAGTGGAGGGTGCTTGGTGCACATTATTATTATAAAATAAAATCATATTGGACTTTTATCTGGTGTCTGGCGTCTGATCAGTGGGTTCAAGGGAGCGAGAGCGCCCCCTATCTGTCACAATTTTAACCTCCATACTGTTCACCTTTTTTTATGGATTATTGAACATTTTTGAAGATAGATAGATGTGAAAGGCACTATATAATAGATAGATAGATTTTAGTATAGTCGGCAGGATGGATAGATAGATAGATAGATGTGAAAGGCATCATATAATAGATAGATAGATAGATAGATAGATAGATAGATAGATAGATAGATAGATAGATAGATAGATAGATAGATAGATAGATAGATAGATAGATAGATAGATAGATAGATAGATACTTTATTAATCCCAAGGGGAAATTCACTTACTCCAGCAGCACCTTACTGATACAAAAAACAATATTAAATTAAAGATTGATAATAATGCAGGTAAAAACAGACAATAACTTTATATAATGTTAACGTTTACCCCCCCCCCCCCCCCCAGGTGGAATTGAAGAGTCGCATAGTTTGGGTGAGGAACGATCTCCTCAGTCTGTCAGTGGAGCAGGACGGTGACAGCAGTCTGTCGCTGAAGCTGCTCTTCTGTCTGGAGATGATCCTGTTCAGTGGATGCAGTGGATTCTCCATGATTGACAGGAGTCTGCTGAGCACCCATCACTCTACCATGTATGTCAAACTGTCCAGCTCCATGCCAACAATAGAGCCTGTCTTCCTCACCAGTTTGTCCAGGCGTGAGGCATCTTTCTTCTTAATGCTGCCTCCCCAGCACACCACCGCGTAGAAGAGGGCGCTCGCCACAACCGTCTGATAGAACATCTGCAGCATCTTATTGCAGATGTTGAAGGACGCCAGCCTTCTAAGGAAGTATAGTCGGCTCTGTCCTTTCTTACACAGAGCATCAGTATTGGCAGTCCAGTCCAATTTATCATCCAGCTGCACTCCCAGGTATTTATAGGTCTGCACCCTCTGCACACAGTCACCTCTGATGATCACGGGTTCCATGATGGGTCTGGTCCTCCTAAAATCCACCACCAGCTCCTTGGTTTTGCTGGTGTTCAGGTGTAGGTGGTTTGAGTCGCACCATTTAACAAAGTCCTTCATTAGGTCCCTATACTCCTCCTCCTGCCCACTCCTGATGCAGCCCATGATAGCAGTGTCATCAGTGAACTTTTGCATGTGGCAGGACTCTGAGTTGTATTGGAAGTCTGATGTATATAGGCTGAACAGGACTGGAGAAAGTACAGTCCCCTGCGGCGCTCCTGTGCTGCTGACCACAATGTCAGACCTGCAGTTCCCAAGACGCACATACTGAGGTCTGTCTGTAAGATAGTCCACGATCCATGCCACCAGGTATGAATCTACTCCCATCTCTGTCAGCTTGTCCCTAAGGAGCAGAGGTTGGATTGTGTTGAAGGCGCTAGAGAAGTCTAGAAACATAATTCTTACAGCACCACTGCCTCTGTCCAATTGGGAGAGGGATCAGTGTAGCATGTAGATGATGGCATCCTCCGCTCCCACCTTCTCCTGGTATGCGAACTGCAGAGGGTCGAGGGCGTGTTGAACCTGTGGCCTCAGGTGGTGAAGCAGCAGCCTCTCCATGGTCTTCATCACATGCACTATTTGTTTGGACACTTTTAAATAAAAGCACTTTGGCACCTACCCCTTGTTTTGTGTTGTGTCCTCATCTGCCGGCTCATCCGGTTACGTTATCGACAGTGTCAGGTTCAAGAGTTGGAGCATGGAGCCGACCTGCACCGTCACACAACCATAATATGTGTGGACTCTGATGTGGCGATACATACAGTATGTTAGTTAAATTGTGGTGAATTTTGAAAGAGTGCCATGCTGCGATATTCTTTTTTTTTTTATAAAGAACAATATTTTGTTCCACATATTGTAAATACTGACATTAACTTTTTAATTACTAACCATAACATAAACCTCGAGCATGGAATGACATTTAAGAAGCAATAATTGAAGTCACTCTGTAGACATTCTGTGTGTGTGCCCGTGTGCCCACTGGGGATCTTTTCAGCTTTGAAAGCCACCGGCCAGTTAAGGGTCTTAATCTGGCCATGGCTACTGATACCCCCATCTAGTCGTCTCTCTGTCCAGGCAGGAAATCAGAGGGTTCACGCAGGGGAGTCTCCACACCAAGTCCTCCTGCTCAAAACTCCAATCCTCAATTGTCCAGTACGTCGACCAGTGAATGGCAGCGGCTCATTCTTGGACGGCTCTTCTGTTGCCTTACAGGCTCTGAAATCGAGACGTGTGCCCTGAGCACCTACTGGATGTGACCTTTACATGCCAGTCACGTACAGCAATTGGGAATCGGCTAATAGTTTCTGGCAGGCAGAACTGGTTTGGGTTGCCTTTGTATGCAACTTACCTATAAAACAAAGTTAACTCTGTGAATAATGGCTTGTTACTAGAAAGAGCACTTGACGGGTTTCTTTATTTTTTTGTTTTTCGTTTTTATCCCTTCAGGCTGCTGCTGAGGTGACAAGTTGAAGGCATCGCCCTTTTAATTTGGGCTCTTTCTCCATTAGACAGGTCTGGTTAATCATGAATCTAAGTGAATGTTTAAGAACATAGAAAAGGAAATGCAGTTATTTTTGCTTTATACATTTTGAAATTTTCTGTGTCGAGTTTGCACTTTTTCCCCATGTCCATGTAGGTTGCTTTTCTTGGGTTAAACTCCTTATTTCCTCCAGCATCTCCAAAAAACGTGCAGATTTGCTGAATTGATCATCCCAAACCAGCCTCTGAGAGTGTGGTGCTGTGTATGAATTGGAAACCTGAACAGAGTTGCTTCCCAACTTTTGGCTGATGATCCTGTTATACAAAAATATTTTCTGTGTTACTTTAGCCCATTATACAAAGACTAGCTCTACTATGACGGGTTGACATCTAATAATCAACATAGGCCTCAGTATTCATGTTTACAGCACTCCATATATTGGAATGTATTTTCAGATGCATGAACAAACAGAATGTATTGCATTTATCATTCCAACAGATGGTGCATCACAAACATTTCCAGTATTAATTTGCATTACTATAAATTTTTGCGAAATGACACATTCCCTGAATTTTATTGCTTTATGTTTTACAAAATGCATTCCAATAGATGATTTACTGCAAATGTTAACGCTGGATGTGCTGAGGTGAGCGTTGATTACTTCAATTTCAACCCGTTTTAGATGGGTAGCACAGCTAGTAAATGTAATAACTGGGCTCAATACAGGGACCTTTACTTTACAGGCTTCCACTGGGATCTCTCATTAGATGTTAATTTTCACTCGTATGCAGATGACATCCATTTATACCTTTCTTTTAGATCAAATGAAGTTTCTCTGATCTTGTATTTAATTAGTTGTGTTAGTGAATTAAAGGAGTGGATGGATGAGAACTACTTGTCTTTAAATACAGATAAAACAGAGATGTTAATCATTGGAAGGAATAACGCTGATCACAACAATAATTTGACATCCTTTAACTCAGATGGGATCACCATTAATTTTACTGAATCAGCCTGCAATCTCTGCGTTAACTTTGACTCCAGCATGTCATTTAAAGCGCACATCTCAAAGTTGTCCAAATCATGTTTCTTCCATCTTAAAAATGTTGGGAAATTAAGGTGCTTTCAAAATAAACAGTCAGTTATACAGTGCATCTGGAAAGTATTCACAGCGCATCACTTTGTCCACATTTTCTTATGTTACAGCCTTATTCCAAAATGGATTCAATTCATTTTTTTCCTCAGAATTCTCCACACAACACCCCATAATGACAATGTGAAAAAAGTTTACTTGAGGTTATTGCAAATTTATTAAAAATAAAAAAATTGAGAGAGCACATGTATATAAGTATTCACAGCCTTTGCCATGAAGCTCAAAATTGAGCTCAGGTGCATCCTGTTTCCCCTGATCATCCTTGAGATGTTTCTGCAGCTTCATTGGAGTCCACCTTGTGGTAAATTCAACTGACTGGACATGATTTGGAAAGGCACACACCTGTCTATATAAGGTCCCACAGTTGACAGTTCATGTCAGAGCACAAACCAAGCATGAAGTCAAAGGAATTGTCTGTGGACCTCCGAGACAGGATTGTCTCGAGGCACAAATCTGGGGAAGGTTACAGAAAAATTTCTGCTGCTTTGAAGGTCCCAATGAGCACAGTGGCCACCATCATACGTAAGTGGAAGAAGTTCGAAACCACCAGGACTCTTCCTAGAGCTGGCCAGCCATCTAAACTGAGCGATCGGGGGAGAAGGGCCTTAGTCAGGGAGGTGACCAAGAACCCGATGGTCACTCTGTCAGAGCTCCAGAGGTCCTCTGTGGAGAGAGGAGAACCTTCCAGAAGGGCAACCATCTCTGCAGCAATCCACCAATCAGGCCTGTATGGTAGAGTGGCCAGATGGAAGCCACTCCTTAGTAAAAGGCACATGGCAGCCCGCCTGGAGTTTGCCAAAAGGCACCTGAAGGACTCTCAGACCATGAGAAAGAAAATTCTCTGGTCTGAAGATTGAACTCTTTGGTGTGAATGCCAGGTGTCACGTTTGGAGGAAACCTGGCACCATCCCTACAGTGAAGCATGGTGGTGGCAGCATCATGCTGTGGAGATGTTTTTCAGTGGCAGGAACTGGGAGACTAGTCAGGATAAAGGGAAAGATGACTGCAGCAATGTACAGAGACATCCTGGATGAAAACCTGCTCCAGAGCGCTCTTGACCTCAGACTGGGGCGACGGTTTATCTTTCAGCAGGACAACGACCCTAAGCACACAGCCAAGATATCAAAGGAGTGGCTTCAGGACAACTCTGTGAATGTCCTTGAGTGGCCCAGCCAGAGCCCAGACTTGAATCCAATTGAACATCTCTGGAGAGATCTTAAAATGGCTGTGCACCGACGCTTCCCATCCAACCTGATGGAGCTTGAGAGGTGTGCAAAGAGGAATGGGCGAAACTGGCCAAGGATAGGTGTGCCAAGCTTGTGGCATCATATTCAAAAAGACTTGAGGCTGGAATTGCTGCCAAAGGGGCATCGACAAAGTATTGAGCAAAGGCTGTGAATACTTATGTACATGGGATTTCTCAGTTTTTTTATTTTTAATAAATTTGCAAAAACCTCAAGTAAACTTTTTTCACGTTGTCATTATGGGGTGTTGTGTGTAGAATTCTGAGGAAAAAAAAGAATTTAATCCATTTTGGAATAAGGCTGTAACATAACAAAATGTGGAAAAAGTGATGTGCTGTGAATACTTTCTGGATGCACTGTATATCCTAACACAGGGTCACGGGGGTCTGCTGGAGCCAATCCCAGCCAACACACGGCGCAAGGCAGGAACAAATCCCCAGGCAGGGTGCCAGCCCACCGCAGCGAAAGAAACAATATTCTGAGAAATTAATTCCTGCATTTATTTCTAGAAGGATTGACTACTGCAATGCGGTGTTCACTTTATGTTCAAACTGTTCTTTATTCAGCCTCCAGTTAATCCAAAATGCTGCTGCAAGAATTATTACAAGAACAAGAAAATACGAACACATAACCCTAGTTCTAGAGTTGATACACTGGCCCCCAGTTAAGTTTAGGGCAGATTTCAAAATCCTTCTTTGAACATATAAAGCACTAGCAAAATACCCGCGCTTCGCAGCGGCGAAGTACTGCTTTAAAATTTTAAATAATAAACTGAGGGAAATTATACCAATAATTATTTGTTAAGGATCTCTTTGTATACCATGTTGTCAGTTCGCCCCTCCGGTTGTAATATGACCAAGTTGTGCGCTGAGCTTACTGTTGAGCATGCAACGTATACTTGGCCATGTGAAAAGCAAATCAAGAACAGCAAGACCGCGCCAGCTGCGGAGCTCAGCTTGGAGTGAAATGAAGTGAATGAAATGAGGTGAATGGGAGGGGAGATGATCACGTGAGTCCAACACCCGCCTTAACTCTCCATCCCTCCACAAACACAGTCTCTCGGATCCCAACTCTCCTTTATATATATATAGATAAATAGCAAAATACCTGCGCTTCGCAGCGGAGAAGTAGTGTGTTAAAGAGGTTATGAAAAAGAAAAGGAAACATTTTAAAAATAACGTAACATGATTGTCAATGTAATTGTGTTGTCATTGTTATGAGTGTTGCTGTCATATAATATATGTGTATGTGTATATGTATATATAGATATGACAGCAACAAAATAAGGAAAATCGTCCTGTTTTTTAAAATAAGGAATCGTCCCGTATTTGAGAATGAAATTGCGCGTCCCGTTTTGAATCAATACGGGACGGGATTTGTCCCGTATTTTTTTATCATTTTTTTTAAAGTAGCGTCTCATGCAAATCATCCCACACGCATTTTATGAAGATGCCTCCTTTCCTACTTTTGATTGGGTAATATTTGATGTCATCGTTAGTTTGATTGGTCTTTTTAACTGTCCAGTGAGGAGGGCGGGTCTTTTAAGTAGAGTCTGCAAACTGTTGGCACTGGGATGTGGCACCCGCTGCAGTATGCGTCCCTTATTTTTTTGTATTAAAAGTGGTAACCCTACCTGGCAGGTAACACTTATGTTTGGTCATGAAGTTGTCTAAAATCCGCCACGTGCCCTCTTTTAATTGTGAGAAGCAGATATATATAGCCAAATTCTAGCGCTTCGTTGCGGCGAAGTACTGCTTTTAATTTTTTAAGAAGAAAATGAAACCTTTTTAAACGGATCGAAAATATACCAATAACAATTTGTTAAGGATCTGTTTTTTTGTGAACCTCGCTTTTCACAGCTGTTGCGCTACGGCGTGTGTTTCGTTTATTTGACAGTATGTAGATCGTGGTAATTACATTCATGGCATTTGTTTTCTGAATCACAATCTGACTGTATGGATGGTTACCTGCCAGGTAACGCTTGTGGTTGGTCAGGAAGTCGCCTTACATCCGCCACGTGCCCTCTTTGTGTTCCCAGAAGCTGATCATAGAATGGTTGTAATAGTTTACTTTCAAATAATGCAAAGAGTATGCGACACGTGTTTCTCCCTAATTCTGGGCTCGTCAGGCATACACACTCACTGCATCCCCTCTCGGGAATCGAATCTCTATCGTCAGTGGCAGAGTTGAAGCCCCTAACGTTGCAGTCAGCAAGTCGGCTAACATCCGCCATGTGCCGTCTTTCAGTTGCGAGATGCAGATCATAGAATGGTTGAAACTGTTGCCCCTAACGTTGCGCTACGGCGTGTGGTTCGTTTATACCTCGTGTCTTCTCATTAAACTTTTATCTCGCGAATATGTTATTGCAATCCGCAGCGGGAGCGTTTCTATAAACTTAATTTAAACTTACGTTTTACACCGTGCTTTGTTTCCCTTATGAACATGCTTGTATGCTTCATTCGCTCCCTTCTCAATTGTTTAATGAATTTTTTGTTCTTCGCTGTTTGCGGCTCCTCCTTCATTTGTCCCTACTGCGTTCACAGTCTTTTCACGTGATTACGTGGGAGGCGTGATGACGTGACACTCAACTCCTCCTCCCACGGCCATTGAGTTGCCGTCCATTACAGTATATTGTGAAAAAAGAGGTTCCAGTTATGCCCATTACGCGTTGAATTTCGAAATGAAACCTGCCTAACTTTTGTAAGTAAGCTGTAAGGAATCAGCCTGCCAAATTTCAGCCTTCCACCTACACGGAAAGTTGCAGAATTAGTGATGAGTCAGTCAGTCAGTCAGTCAGTCAGTCAATCAGTCAGTCAGTCAGTCAGTGTGTTAGTGAGGGCTTTGCCTTTTATTAATTAGTATAGAATAGATATAGATATAGATATAGATATAGATATAGATTAAATGGCTGAGCATCCGGCTTACTTGTCTGAACTTATCATGACTTACAAACCTGAGCGCACATTAAGATCTCAAGATGCCAGTCTGCTTATGATTCTAAGGATTAATAAAATAACAGCGGGAGGTCGAGCTTTTAGTTACAGGACCCCTAAACTGTGGAGTGGTCTGCCTGCTACTATACGAGATGCCCCTTCGGTCTCAGCTTTCAAATCCCGGCTGAAGATTCACTACTTCAGTTTAGCACACCCTGACTAGAGTTGCTGATTAACTGTACAGACTGCATCTCTGTTGTTAGTCATTAGCACTAAAACATACGTAATATGATCGTTATAATTTGTTACTAACCTTCATCTATTCTGTTTCTCTTCTCGGTACTCAAATGTGGCACTTGGTGCCACGGCCCACCTGCCAAGTTGTTTTGCCTGCCTAAGGTAAAGTCATCTCTGATGGAGGATCGCAGGAATTGAAGAGGGGTTCTTTCATCGGATTGGCTGGCCCAGCACTGACTCAGCTGTGGAATGGCCAATGGGGGGAGGCAGCTTGATAACCGATGTCTCCAGGACTCTGAACAAATCCAAATCCTCTGCTCTGTACTTGTAATATTTCTATTGCACTGTTATATTGTATTGAGGATTACTTCTGTTCTGTGTATTGTATTGACCCCCTGACACCCACTGCACGTCTAACTTACCTGGAAAGGGGTCTCTCTTTTGCCTTTCCTGAGATTTCTTACATTTTTTTCTCTACAAGGGTTTTTTTGTGAGTTTTCTTTGTCTTCTTAGAGAGTCAAAGCTGGGGAGGCTGTCGAAAGGCAGGGCCTGTTAAAGTCCATTGCGGCACTTCTTGCATGATTTTCGGCTATACAAAAATAAATTGTATTGTATTGTATTGTGGGCAGCATGGTGGCACAGTGGTAGTGCTGCTGCCTTGCAGTATAAGGAGACCTGAGGTTCGCTTCCCAGGTCATCCCTGCGTGGGGTTTGCATGTTCTCCCTGTGTCTATGTCGGTTTTCTCCCACAGTCCAAAGACATGCAGGTTAGGTGCATTGGCGATCCAAAATTGTCCCTAGTGTGTGCTTGGTGTGTGTGTGTGTGTTCTGTGGTGGGCTGGCGCCTTGCTGGCTGGGATTGGCTCCAGCAGACCCCCATGACCCTGTAGTTAGGATATAGTGGGTAGGAAGATGACTGACTGACTGTATTGTATTGTAATATAGACGTCAGCACAATGGGTGTTCCAGTTAGTCCTTAGTTTACCTAAGGGACCTTGAGGGGCACTGGACTCTTGACCAATCGGTATACAGTACTACAGTATGTCAGCTGTTTCGAGGGAGGCACCTCTTCTTCAGTGCAGGGTGTACTTAATTTAGAAAACAAATCAAATGAACAAAGTAAACATGTTAAAAACAACTCCTTATTGGCGTAGCTCTACAACAATGGAGAGAGTGACCTGCCTATTGTTCAGACTCAGCTGCGCCTTATAATCGGGCCCTTCTTTATGCCAACTTATCACAAGCAGAGCTGTCTAAACAAAGGTGAAGCGGCATCAGTACGTAAAATACAAAGGGGCATCTAGAAACCAAACTAGAATGAAGGTTTAAAAAGTACAGACAGACACAGCTTACCTCACCAATATGATGGATAGGAATTCATACACAACAACTCTAAAAGCTGTGCCAATGGTGTGTGACATCAGCACAGTTACAGAGGTGGGTTAAAGCTGCATGACAATACACAAATTGTCAAGAGTGGCCTCTTAGTGACACTGGAGATATCAGGAACAGAGTGGAATACCAAGGTGACAAAAGGCAGGTCTGTTTTTTCATGCCAGAATGAGATTAAATTTAAAAGTGAGGCCTTCAAACTCGATAACAAGAATGAGAGAAACAAGTGCCAGCCCACAAAAACTTGAAAATCAAGCCTCATTTCTAAAACTAGGCCTCAAGGCTCCACGTGCAGCATAGAAACAAAATCACCCTGGCCTGGGAGAAGGGTCTTGGTAAGAGAGGGGACCAAAAACCCGATGGTCACTCCGGCTAGGCTCCTGAAGGATGTGTGTGGAGATGAGAGAAACTTCCAGTAAACACAGCCACCGATGCACCGTTCCACTAATCCACAAGTGAAGTGAGGGGCACACCGCGCTGTAAAAATCAGCAATTCCTTTTGGGTGAAAAGTAACAACGACTCTTATTGCTCATCAAAGAGCCATTGGGAAACTTTCTTAAAGCGTAAGGTGTCCCCTGATGGCCTGCCTAATTCTTCATCATGGCCTCATCAGTCCGACCTCTTAGTCATCTGCTGTCCCTTACTGGGTAATTACAGTATATCTCACCGCTTCACCACCTAATAACTGATGTGTGCTGAGCGTACTGGCACTCTATCTATCTATTATATAGTGCCTTACATATCCATCTATCGTAATAGTGCCTTTCACTTCTTTCTATCTATTTATTATATAGTGCCTTTCTATCTATCTATCTATCTATCTATCTATCTATCTATCTATCTATCTATCTATCTATCTATCTATCTATCTATCTATCTATCTATCATATAGTGACTTTCACATCTATCTATCTATCTATCTATCTATCTATCTATCTATCTATCTATCTATCTATCTATCTATCTATCTATCTATCTATCTATCTATCTATCTATCTATCTTATAGTGCCTTTCACATCTATCTATCTATCTATCTATCTATCTATCTATCTATCTATCTATCTATCTATCTATCTATCTATCTATCTATCTATCTATCTATCTATCTATCTGTCTATCTTATAGTGCCTTTCACATCTATCTATCTATCTATCTATCTATCTATCTATCTATCTATCTATCTATCTATCTATCTATCTATCTATCTATCATATAGTGACTTTCACATCTATCTATCTATCTATCTATCTATCTATCTATCTATCTATCTATCTATCTATCTATCTATCTATCTATCTATCTATCATATAGTGCCTTTCACATCTATCTATCTATCTATCTATCTATCTATCTATCTATCTATCTATCTATCTATCTATCTATCTATCTATCTATCTATCTATCATATAGTGCCTTTCACATCTATCTATCTATCTATCTATCTATCTATCTATCTATCTATCTATCTATCTATCTATCTATCTATCTATCTATCTATCTATCTATCTATCTATCTATCTATCTATCTATCTATCTATCTATCTATCTATCTATCTATCGTCCTCACAGGTGGCGCAGTGGTAGTGCTGCTGCTTTGCAGTAAGGAGACTGTGGAAGATTGTGGGTTCGCTTCCCGGTTCCTGCCTGTGTGGATAGCGCTTTGAGTACTGAGAAAAGCGCTATATAAATGTAATGAATTATTATTATTATTATCTATCTATCTATCTATTATATAGTGCCTTTCACATCTATCTATCTATCTATCTATCTATCTATCTACTAACCCCTACTCTCTCTTCTGTTTTCTTTTCCGGTGTCCTTTTATTGGTGGCTTGCGCCACCACCATCTACTCAAAGCACCGTGATGTTCCAACAGTGATGGATTAAAAGCCAGAAGTCTGCATGACCATCATCATCAAGTCCTTTAAGTGGGAACCCTAAATACAAAGAGGACTATTTCATTTATGTTAGTTAGAATGCCCAGAGGGGACTGGGTGGTCTCATGGCCTGGCACTCCTGCAGATTTTATTTTTTTCTCCAGCTGTCTGGAGTTTTTTTTTTTTTTTGCTTTTTCTGTCCCCCTGGCCATCAGACCTTACTCCTTTTCTTTGTTAACTAATGTTGTCTTATTTTAATTTTTAATTTTGTCTTTTATTTTTCTTTTCTAGGCACTTTGAGCTACTTTTTTGTATGAAAATGTGCTATATAAATAAATGTTGTTGTTCTATCTATCTATCTATCTATCTATCTATCTATCTATCTATCTATCTATCTATCTATCTATCTATCTATCTATCTATCTATCTATCTATCTATCTTATAGTGCCTTTCACGTCTATCTATCTATCTATCTATCTATCTATCTATCTATCTATCTATCTATCTATCTATCTATCTATCTATCTATCTATCTATCTATCTATCCCCGATGTTTTTCTTGGCTTCTCTGCTGCCCTTCCTGACGCCCACCAGGCCATCCTCCACAAGTCTTCACCTCACTCACCCCTGCCTGCTGCCATTCCTGAGCCTGCTCTGCCCTGGTGGTGCCCCCCAATCCTGAGCCACAAATCTTTACTTTAGGAGACGGTCCTGGCGCTTGCTGGACTTTCTTGGGCGCCCTGAAGCCATCTTCACCTCTCTATTCTGACTCGATCAGTGTGACAAAGTGACCTCCAGCCTTGTCCTCGTCGACACTCTCGCCTGTGACCGAGAGGATCACTGAAGTGACGTCAGGAGGTCCTTTTGTGGCAGGGCAGACATGCAGTGGTTTTTTGGGATGAAGTTCATTGTCATGGCAAAGAGGGACTTTAAAATTCGTTGATCACTCTTCAGAACATTCTGGAGTCGATGCAAATTGCCATCATAAAAACTGAGGCAGCAAACTTTGTGAAAATTCAAATTTGTGTCGTTCTCAAAACTTTTGGCCACGACTGTAGTCACAGTAACAAACATTTTAAGCAAGGGGCCCCAGACTTTTGCACACCACTGTATGCATACCGTAAATGGAGAAAGCCATAGGTGTCAACACCTGGTGGGTTGATTTTATACTACTGGACAATGGTGGGCAAACAGAACAGAACAAAACTCCAACTACACTGGTGGTCTCCCCTTACAGCCCTTCTGCTCTATGATGATGTAATGTTGATTTTTGTCCATTTCAGGATGTGCTCGGGTGTGGTAGTGACAGACTTGAAGCAGGGACACCATCCCGGGTTGTTTCTTTTATTCATCGAAGAACGAAGGTAAAATAAAAGGACTCTTCATCACTTCCGTTTGGTGACAATCTGTCGAACACTTAAGGACACAAGATACACATTTAATGCTTTAGTCAATGTGTTTTTATTGTTTTTATACAGAGACATTAAAGGCTTGGGTAGCCCATAGCATCCAGTTTGACTGGCACGGCGTCTGAGTTCGCTGGCACTCTACTCCTGTATGCCCTCTACGTGAACAAAAGAGAAAACAAACAGAACAAAGGCACCATTAATGATTTTAAAGGAACTCACTGAGACTCTCTCCAAAAAATCACCCCATTTGCTCTTGGAGAAACGTAATTAAAATCACATTTAAGGCTTCATGCTTTGCATACTAAAGGTTCAAGTTTTGCAGTCGTAGATCACCCAGGAGGTGTCCTCAGGGTTATTAGATCCTTGGAATGAAAGTTTACTGTGACAGCCTAGCAGCTCCACCCAACTCAGTCTGAACCCCACCACCCCACCCCAGTCCCGTCTGCTGTGAGTATTTTGAAAAATTGGCGGAGACCGAAACGGTTTGCGTAGAATTGAATTGGCAGCATTTTACATTCGCAACAAAGAATTCACAAAATAAATTGCATTTTGCTTCCAGCAAAATTCGAGTCAACGACTTAAGAAGAAACGTGTTTATTTTCTCACCGGCTGCCCCCAATCTGTCAGATCGGACGAGCGCACATCCTCCACCCTCACCCTAAGCACTGGTGTGCCACGGGGCCGTGTGCTAAGCCCACTGTTCTGCGCACTTTTCTACCCCTGACTGTCAATCCATCCACGAGTCACACATTATTGTTAAATCCACAGATTGTCATTGGGCTCATCTCGACCAACAATCCTATAGGCCAGTAAGCTTAACGTGCATTACAGGAAAATTAATGGAAGGAATTATTAAGGAGAAGATTGAGCAACACCTGGCAAGGACCGGAGTTTAACTGAACAGTCAGCATGGGGTCAGAAGATGGAGGTTGTGTTTTACTAACAGGCTGGAATTCTATGAGGAGGCAACAAAAGGATACAAATAAAGTGGAGCAGATGATGTTATGTACGTGGACTTTCAGAAATCATTTGATAAGGTGCCACATGAGAGGGTGGGCATCAAACTAAAAGAGGTGCCACTTCTTGGTGTGGTGTGTAGGTAGGTGCAGAATTGGCTGAGACACAGGAAGCTGAGGGTGATGAGGGTGCGAGGAACCAAATCAGAATTGGCCGATGTTAAGAGTGGTGACCAGCAGGGGGAAGTGCAGGGGCTGCTTCCATTTTTAATAAACAGAAATGATTTAGATAGGAATATAAAGAAGAAGCTGGTGAAGTTTGCAGATGATACCAAGACAGATGGATTAGCAGATAATTTGGAATCCGTTATATCATCACAGAAGGACTTGGATAGCAGACAGGCTTGGGCAGATTTGTGGCAGATGAAATTTAATGTCAGTAAATATAAAGAATTACACATAGGAAGTAAAAATGTGAGGTTTGAATACACAATGAGTGGTCGGAAAATTGAGAGTCCACCTCATGAGAAGAATTTAGGAGTCATAGGGGACTCTTAGGTATCAACTTCCAGACAAGTCATTAAGAAAGCTAACAGAAAGTCAGGTTATATAGCGCCTTGATGTGTGGAGTACAAGTCACAGGAGGTTCTGCTCAGTCTTTATAACACACTGGTGAGGCCTCATCTGAAGTCCTGGGTGCAGTTTGGGTCTCCAGGTTACAAAAAAGGACATAACAGCACTAGAGAAGGTCCAAAGAAGAGTGACTAGGCTGATTAGAGGACTACAGGGGATTAAAAAGTCTGTGGATTGGCAGATAACCTCGAATATGTTGAATGATCACAGAGGGACTTGGACAGCAGACAGGCTCAGGCAGACTTGTAGCAGATGAAATGTCATGTCAGTAAATGGAAAGAAAGCTAAAAATGTTAGATTTGAACACACAATGGGAGGTTTGAAAATTTGAAAGTTCACCTTATGAGAAGGATTTAGGAGTCGTAGTGGACTCTAAGCTATCAACTTCCCGACAGTGTTCAGAAGCCATTAAGAAGGCTAACAGAATGTCAGGTTATATAGCGCCTTGATGTGTGAAGTACAAGTAACAGGAGGTTCTGCTCAGTCTTTATAACTCACTGGTGAGGCCTCATCTGGAGTACTGGGTGCAGTTTTGGTCTCCAGGCTACAAAAAGGACATAACAGCACTAGAGAAGGTCCAAAGAAGAGCAACTGGGCTGATTAGAGGACTACAGGGGATGAGTTATGAGGAAAGATGAAAAGAGCTGAGCCTTTACAGTTTACAGCAAAAGAAGATTAAGAGGAGACCTGACTGAAGTATTTAAAATGATGATGTGAATAGGTCTAGTGGATCGAGATGGTGACTTTAAAATGAGTTCATCAAGAACACGGGGACACAGTTGGAAACTTGTGAAGTGGAAATTTCACACAAACATCTGGAAGATTTTCTTTGCACAGAGAACGATAGATACTTGGAGTAAGTGACCAAGTAGTGTGTTGGACAGAAGGGCTTTAGGGACTTTCAAAACTCAACTTGATGTTTCTTTACAAGAAATAAGTGGAGAGGACTGGAGAGCTTTGTTGGGCTGAATGGCCTGTTCTCGTCTCGATTGTTCTAATGTTCTAACGATGAAGTTGCATATAAGGGGAAGGTTCAGAACCTGACAGCATGGTGTGACACCAACAACACCAAAAAGACCAAAGAAGTCAGGACCACTAAAAAAGGCCACTCATCGTCCAAAAGCAGAGGCTGTGCAGAGAGTCTCCAACGTGAAGGCCCCATGACGGAGGACCTCCCCTTGGCTGACAACATCTCAGTGGTGGTGGGCAAAGCACAACAATGCCTCTGCATTCTGAGAAGGCCAAGGAGAGCTCACCATCTTCAAGGGGCTGTCGGTCATCTTTTACAGAGACACCACAGAGAGCATCTTGACCAACTGCATGACAGTACACTAAAGCCACCCAAAAAAAATAGCCCTGGAACGGGTCATCAGAACAGCATGGGACTTTGATGGCACTGAAGTGTCATGACTTGAACATCTATACAAGAGTCGCTATGTGAGAAGCACTAGAGAACATCATCAAGGACATCGTTCATCCTGGGCGTGACTCGTTTAAGCTCAAGAAGGGGCTTCAGATCCATCTGCACTCACGCAAATAGACTACAGAATGGCATGAACTCTGATGTCTCCTCAGGCTGAGGTCATTTTTCATGTTAACGGACTTTTGGGTTTTAACTGCTCCTTTGGGGTTGTTACAAAAGTTATTTTGTTGTGTCAGACAATGACAATAAAGCACCTGATTGATTGATTGATTGATTGATTACTGGAAGTGTGTACATACATTAATTCTGCATGCTCCTCTGCTCCTCAATTTAAAATCAAACAATTCAGACATCGTAATTAGACTTTCATTTTGCGTGCATTTCGGTCACACAGCTCTTCTTCTACACAGTCCCCCCATTTCAGGGCACCGTAATGTTTGGGGCACAGCAATGGCAGGTCTTTTAAAGCCGTGGTCATATTTAGAACTTCGTTGCATATCCCAGCATGCAATAACTGCTTGACGTCTGTGATTCACAGACATCACCAGGTGCTGAGGGTCTTCTCTGGTGATGCTCTGCCAAGCCTCTATTGCAGCCATCTGCAGCTCCTGCTTGTTTTCGGGTGGCTTGTCCACTAAAGTTTTCTCTTCCGTATATGGAAGGCCTGCCCAATTGGATTTAAATCAGGTGACTGGTTTGGCCATTCCAGAATCTTCCATTTGTTAGCTTTGAAAAACTCCTGTGTTGCCTCAGCAGTGTGTTTGGATCATCATCTTGTGATAGGATGAAGCGCCGTTCACTTTGTTTGGAGGCATCTACTAGTATTTGAGCAGATCATTCATTGTTCCGTCAGCAGTGAAGAGAAGTGTGCCAGTCAGGACCTGTGGCAGCCATACATGCCCAAGTCATAACACCCCCAGCACCACCATGTTTAACAGATGAGGTGGTCTGCTTTGGATCTCGGGCAGTTCTTTTTCTTGTCCACACTTTGCTCTCGCAATCACTCTGATCAGGTTCATCTTTGTCCTGTCTGTCTACAAGACCTTTACCTAGAATCATTCTGCAGGCTCTTTGAGGTCCTCATTATGGCTTCTTTGACTTTCATTGGCACAGCTCTTGTCCTCATGTTGAACAATGGCAGCTACAGACTCCAAAGGCTAGAAGCAAGCTGAGGTATCTTATGAAGCAATGAAACCAACAGTTCCATCAGCGGTTCCATCATCCATGAAGAGTAGTGTGCCAGGAAGTGTGCCATCCATATGTACCCAAGCCATAACACCTCCATCACCAGGTTTTAACAGATGAGGTTGTCTGCTTTGGATCTTAATGATGCAGAATGCAAGAACGAGAAAGACAGAGAAATGAAGGTAACCAGAGGTCTGCCAGTACCTACTGAGGCTAGAATCCTCATCTTTGTCTTGATTGAAAGCTTATGAACTGATACTTTGAAGAAATTTAAAAAAAGGTTTACAGAGCAGCAACCTCAGCAAACTGACCTGCACTTGTGTGTTTCATACAGCAAAGTGATTGATCACGAAAAGATAAAGACATCTGCTGAGCGTTAAGAAGATTGCAGTGCCCCATGACATGACAAAGAACACCAGAGCAGAAAAAGGAAAGCGCAGTTACACCTGCTAAGCATCAAGTGATGGATACAAAATGCGAGAAGGACAAAGATGGAGAAATGCAAGCAACCAGAGGTTAATGTGTAACTACTGGTGCTAGAACCTTGGTCTTAATCTTGATCGAAAATTTATGAACTAACACTTTCAGAAAATTAAACCAAAAAATTGATGTTGCAGCTACCTCAGTAAACTGACCTGCACTCGTAGGTATTTTATGGCAAAGTGATTGGCACGATGGAAAGAAAAAGAAGAGCAGGGACATCTACTGAGTGTCAAGCAGATCACAGAAGATAATGAAATGACGGGAAGAAGAAACAGAAGATGAAGAGCAGTTCCATCTACTGAGCATCAATGCATGACACAGAGTGCAAGAATGACGAGGACGGAGTAATGCATGCGACCAAAGATTCGCATTGCATCCCCCCCCATAGGGAAAACGCAAAGAAACACTTTCCTAGAAGAGGCCCTGCTAATTTCCACATGACACCGCATCACATTTCACACTGTCGTGGCATTGTCATGAATTATGAATCGCACTTTTTTAATAGAGTATATCGTTATATTTTGATAAAGTGTTATCTTGCAAAAATGTAGCTGAATACTGTAATGAGAAAATATGGTGTATGTTAACATTATTTTTTATTAACTTTGTGCGCAAGTTTATACAGTCCACACATACAGGTAACAGCGTGTGGGTTTGGTCAGCCCTATAAGCTCCGCACACCCCTAAGGCCGCTTCTGGCAGCATTCATGCAGAAAAGTACTTTGAGATTTAAGAGCAACATAAGCTGCCTTCGAGACGACATCTCTTTCCAGGGACGTCCATGCATTATTCAATGAGAAAATGCAAAAACACATCCTGCGCACGTCACAAAGGCGTGGCTGCGAGAGAAGAGGGCACGATACTGGACTGGCCGGCCTGCCTGCAGTCCCCAATAGAGAATGTATGAAGAATTTTGAAATGAAAAATAAGACAACATGGCACCCTGCCCGGATTGGTTCCTGCCTTGTGCCCTGTGTTGGCTGGGATTGGCTCCAGCAGACCCCTGTCACCAGGTTGTGTTCGGATTCAGCGGGTTGGAAAATGGATGGATGGAGAATGAGACAACAACGATGACCCCATACTATCGCACACCTTAAGAGGTGTTGGCAGGACGAGTGGGACACCTGAAACGCTTCATCGCTTGGCATCCCCAGGGCCAAAACGATGCTGAAGTGTTAAGTGAGAAGAAACGGCGACATTACAAAGTGCTGAACGTGTCACCGTCCCAGCTGGCCTGAAATGCTGGCATGGATGTCTATTAACATAAGAAATGAAGTTGAGCGGACGAAACATGAAATATCTTGGGGTTCACACTGTCTGAACTGAAATCAAAGTCAAAGTACATTTAAGAATCAATGCGTATTTCATGTTTAATTTGCATATTCCATACTGCTTCAACTTTTTCTAATTTGGGGTTGTATTAAAAAATAACAATAATGAAAATGAAATAAAAAGAAGATTAAAAAGAAGCTATTTGAACAGGAGCTGGGGAGGAACTCGGGCTCGACCGTAACAAGGGACAAGAATTTAAATGGAAGCAAAACGCAAAACTTTTTCGTAAGCCAAACGTTGACTTTCACTGTCAAAGGGTTTGCTCATCGATAATAATCAGCAATCGTGAATATCGAGAATATTACAATCCCCCTGATATTACATCTGAAATTCCCGTGAGTACAAGTGTGTGCCATGAAGTGAGTGCCCTCTCTCAGCTTTTGAGTCAATGCCCACTAAAAAAGTCAGAGCTCGTCACTGATTGATGACCCCCCCACCACTCACCCTTGTGTAGCGGCCTCCTTTTGTCTCCATTTTGAAACCCACTTTTATCAGTTAGGAGGAGCGGCCTACTGTACCGTGCGTCTCGAGATTAGTGGCACTCGGTGAGAAAGGGTTAAACTTGTTAAGAGTGAGTCACCTCCGTTGAAATCCTTTAATCCGCTTTAACCTCCTTTAAATTTTGTTTTCTTAAATTCTTTAAAACCCTTAGGTGTGTAGCTCTGTTTCCCAGGTTGTCATTGTCTGTTTGCTTTCGATTTAAGACAATGGAGGCCCCTGACTGGATATTTACCTGTCACTGAATGAAGCAAACTAAACAAATTATCATATCTGAAGTACAAACGCGTGCCAAGAAAGCTTGGGAGACAACAAACTGTCATAAAACCTGCGGCTCTATGAGCCCAGAGGCTATTGGCATTGGCGGGCACAGGCACTCTGTGTCCTTCTGTGTTAGTGCTACTGACTGAGAAGTGGAGTCAGTTCTGCAGAATCTGTCCTTATAACGTTTCTAACTGTGTCCTCGTGTTCCTGTACAACTCATTTTAAAGTAACAGATGGGATCCCCTGGACAAACACCTGTCATGACTTTAAACACTGCAGTCAGGGCCCCTCTTATTCCCTCTTTGCTTAAACTGAAAAGGCTCAACTCCTTCATCCTCTCCTCATAGCTCTGAACTCTCAGTTCCCTAATCTGCCTCGTCGCTCTTCTCTGGAATTTCTCTTAATCTCGAGCGGAGGAGACCATGCAGGGTCCTAAAGCCAGGTCTTCAAAACTCTCAAAGGTATTGATGAAGAAGATCCTATAGACTTCTATCAACTTCAGGATGAATCACATTCTTGATGGTGCTAGCGGAAATGAAGTGGAAGGGGACTGAAGTCAGGAAGAACTTCTTTACGCAAAGAGTTGTGGGAATCTGAAGCAAACTACCAAAAAATGGAGTTGAGGCAGAAACCTTGACAACCTTTAAGAAGAATCTGGATGAGATGTTGGGACAGCTGAGGAGTTAGCTAAATACGGCAAATGAGCTCGACTGACTGAATGGCCTCCTGTCATTTGTGAAATGTCTTAGTTCTGTAGCATTTCTATGCACCCAGTAATCCAGATGAGACCTAACCAGCGCTTAATAATACTTCAGCAGAACCTCCTGTGACTTGTACTCCACACATCAAGGCGCTATATAACCTGACATTCTGTTAGCCTTCTTCATGACTTCTGAACACTGACTGGCAGTCCTCGAGTCCATCGAGTCCTCGATGACTCCTCCTTCTCCACCCTTTCAGATTTCATATCTATCTATCTATCTATCTATCTATCTATCTATCTATCTATCTATCTATCTATCTATCTATCTATCTATCTATCTATCTATCTATCTATCTATCTATCTATCTATCTATCTAATATCAGTCTGTCCCCTTTGCTGCCCTTCCTGACGCCCACCAGGCCATCCTCCACAAGTCTTCACCTCCCTCACACCTGCCTGCTGCCATTCCTGAGCCTGCTCTGCCCTGGTGGTGCCCCCCAATCCCGAGCCACGAATCCACTTTAGGAGACGGTCCTGGCGCTTGCTGGACTTTCTTGGGCGCCCTGAAGCCATCTTCACCTCTCTAGTCTGACTCGATCAGTGTGACAAAGTGACCTCCAGCCTTGTCCTCATCGACACTCTCACCTGTGACTGAGAGGATCACTGAAGAGACGTCAGGAGGTCATTTACTGACATTAAATTTCATCATTCCCAAATCTGTCCAATGTTATCCAAGTCCCTCTGTAACAATTCAGCTGATTCTCCATTATCTGCCCTTCCACCTAGCTGGGTATCATCTGCAGACTTCACGAGCTTACTGATTAGATGCTTTTCCAGATCATTCACCTATGCACTGGCTGCCATATCTGTTTTAACGTGGAGATGCTGCAGGTTTTATTCATATTGTCATCACAATTTATGTCCTCTTGTCAAAACTATGTGGTATAGCGGGTCTGCGGCTACAACAAAATATGGCCAGGGGTTAAATCTATGAAACCGTGCCAGTCTCCTTGGGCGTGATTGCACAACCGCAGGGAGTTAATGAGGTAACTGGGGTGACCTGCACATGTGGGTGCGATCGTTGTCAATTGCTTCATTGGCTTCCTGCGGCGTGTGATTAAGGTGCTGCGCCCACGGGGACGTGTGTATATATAAAGGTTGGCACAAGGGGAGGGGGAGATATGAAAGATGTAAAAGAAAGAGAGATGAAAGAACGGGACGGATGATGGAGGTTAATAGATGGTGAAGGGCAGTCAGAGAGAGACAATCGGGCAACCTGTTTGTAGAAGGCAGCTCGAGCTGGGGTTCCGGAAGGGAGCACTCTAGGGGCTATGAGATGTAAGACCTCCCAATGGATCCGAGGAGCGACTTAGGGAGAGCGAAGGAAGATGGGAGGCGTGCCGATCTCGAACAGCAGCCAAGATGGGGGTCGGCAGAAAAGAGTTTGTGCTGCAGAGGCTACACCAGCAACACAAGTGATAGGTGAGCCGGGGAGACGGAAGGTGGTGGGTTGTGATCGCGTGAAGAGACAGACTGTATTTTAACCTCTATTTTTACAGATTTATTTATTATGGATTTTATCTCCACGTTTCATGAATTTTATGGAGTTGTTTTTTTTTTTTAGAACACTGCACAATGGACACGTTTGGTTTTTCTTTTGTTTTGGATTGTTTTTTCTTTTTAATTAGAGCACCTGACCATTTTACACCATTCCCCTGGCATCAATGAGATTTGTCCTCATCTGTCAACTCATCTCAGTCATAATTATCGACAGTGTTGGTTCAGCAGACTCCCAAGTGGGAAGAGGGGGTCTGTAGGGGACTGGCATCGTCACAAGCTAACAAATTGCATCACTTTAAAACAAATATTTTTCTCATATGGACAGGATAAATTTCACACTTACAAAGGCAGGACATCAAAGTGTCCTCTTTTCCTAAATTGTACCAGCAGTGTCAATCATGGTAACAAGGGAGAGATGCTGGCTGCGCCGTAAGATGGCTGCACCGATGAGAGTCATCTCAGCAAAAAGTTATTATTTATTTTCTTATTACTCACTCCCTTTGTGCGTACTACTTTATCGCTCATTCAACTCATATTGCTCTATAACATCTTTTAAAATGTACACATTTTATTTTATATGGCTTGTCTATTTTTAACTTGTAATTTTTTTTTTATTATTTTTTAGCTTTATTGGATCTAGGCTGAGTGACTTGTTTTTCTCGTCATACACATTTCATTGTATGTTGACCCTGTGTTAACCTATATATGACAAATAAACCTAAACCTAACCTAACCTAAACCTATCTGCTTTAACGGAGCAGAAAATCCAGGAGATGCCTTAAGCTGTGTTGATTATTTTATCACTTGTGAAGAGATGGACACCTAGGGCTAAAATTGGTGTACAGCGTGGGAAAGGAAGACATGGTGATGCTTCAAGCTGTATGAGATTACTTTACGACCTGCGAACAGAAGGAGAGGCCGTGGGACTAAAAATTGCTAAACCAGTTTACAGCTTGGGACAGGAAGGTCCTTAAATAATCAAAAACTTTATTGTTGGGGAAACGGACGAACTCAAACAAGATTAAAGAGTCTGAGTGAATTCATCCATCATACTGACAGCCAGGTGTATGTAACAATCACGTGTTATGACACCCACGTGGAATTTTAAAATAAATATGACGGAGTAAACAACAAGAAGAGAGCGACATTAGAAGAGGGTGATAACGACTTCAAGAGGAGAAGACAGAGTGATGTCAGGAGAGGGCACCAGCAACGTGCGACCATTGTCATCTGATCGTCAGCTAAAGCATTTCCTGAATATCGCCGCCCGGGGACATTCATCTTTGACGCTTTTCTAAAGACTATATATATCCAGACTTTACTATTATTCCTATTTGGTATTATTATTCACCAGTAACGGCAGACAACACAATAACATGCAGTGAATACACTTGACTTATAGTTTCCTACTCTTTCTCTGTACGTTTATCATTCGTTTGCTCAGATGTTGATGCGCTTGCCACTTCCTGAGCAGCTCTTCTTTTCTCCACCCTAACAGTCCGCTTCTTGTATTCTTTCATCAGCATCTTTTCACGTTAAAACTGATAAAGTCCGTGTTTGTGTTGCAATTATTTAGTACGTTTTTCTTAAATTTTCACTTAAGCTGGCACTTAACTCTTCAATCTGCGTCAAGAATGATTTAAGATATGAAGAGGTAGGGGAAATGACAGCGAAGGTGGTAGGGAATGAGAACGGCGCCAATACGCATGCGCTGCACGGCCACCCTGATGGCCACTGCTGAGAGTTGATTCTACAATAAAATAAAATAAAAGTAAAAAGAGGAATAAAAATCATCACCCCAAAAGCAGACAGTATAAGTCATGTAGTATATGTGTACCAGATTTCAGGTCAATAGGTCAAACGGTTTGCGAGCTACAGGTGATTAAAATCCTGGATAGACCAATGGACAGCCAGGGTAGCGTATTATATAAGAAGATTTAATGAATGCCACATTGCTTTTAAAGTTTTATACTTTGTCTTTATACAGTGCATCCAGAAAGTATTCACAGCGCATCACTTTTTCCACATTTTGTTATGTTACAGCCTTATTCCAAAATGGATTAAATTCATTTTTTTCCTCAGAATTCTACACACAACACCCCATAATGACAACGTGAAAAAAGTTTACCTGAGATTTTTTGCAAATTTACTAAAAATAAAAAAATTGAGAAATCCCATGTCCATAAGTATTCACAGCCTTTGCCATGAAGCTCATAATTGAGCTCAGGTGCATCCTGTTTCCCCTGATCATCCTTGAGATGTTTCTGCAGCTTCATTGGAGTCCACCTGTGGTAAATTCAGTTGACTGGACATGATTTGGAAAGGCACACACCTGTCTATATAAGGTCCCACAGTTGACAGTTCATGTCAGAGCACAAACCAAGCATGAAGTCAAAGGAATTGTCTGTAGACCTCCGAGACAGGATTGTCTCAAGGCACAAATCTGGGGAAGGTTACAGAAAAATTTCTGCTGCTTTGAAGGTCCCAATGAGTACAGTGGCCTCCATCATCCGTAAGTGGAAAAAGTTGGAAACCACCAGGACTCTTCCTAGAGCTGGCCAGCCATCTAAACTGAATGATCGAGGGAGAAGGGCCTTAGTCAGGGAGGTGACCAAGAACCCGATGGTCACTCTGTCAGAGCTCCAGAGGTCCTCTGTGGAGAGAGGAGAACCTTCCAGAAGGACAACCATCTCTGCAGCAATCCACCAATCAGGCCTGTATGGTAGAGTGGCCAGATGGAAGCCACTCCTTAGTAAAAGGCACATGGCAGCCCGCCTGGAGTTTGCCAAAAGGCACCTGAAGGACTCTCAGACCACGAGAAAGAAAATTCTCTGGTCTGATGAGACAAAGATTGAGCTCTTTGGTGTGAATGCCAGGCATCACGTTTGGAGGAAACCAGGCACCGCTCATCACCAGGCCAATACCATCCCTACAGTGAAGCATGGTGGTGGCAGCATCATGCTGTGGGGATGTTTTTCAGCGGCAGGGACTGGGAGACTAGTCAGGATAAAGGGAAAGATGACTGCAGCAATGTACAGAGACATCCTGGATGAAAACCTGCTCCAGAGCGCTCTTGACCTCAGACTGGGGCGATGGTTCATCTTTCAGCAGGACAACGACCCTAAGCACACAGCCAAGATATCAAAGGAGTGGCTTCAGGACAACTCTGTGAATGTCCTTGAGTGGCCCAGCCAGAGCCCAGACTTGAATCCGATTGAACATCTCTGGAGAGATCTTAAAATGGCTGTGCACCGACGCTTCCCATCCAACCTGATGGAGCTTGAGAGGTGCTGTAAAGAGGAATGGGCGAAACTGGCCAAGGATAGGTGTGCCAAGCTTGTGGCATCATATTCAAAAAGACTTGAGGCTGGAATTGCTGCCAAAGGTACATCGACAAAGTATTGAGCAAAGGCTGTGAATACTTATGGACATGAGATTTCTCAGTTTATTTTTAATAAATTTGCAAAAACCTCAAGTAAACTTTTTTCACGTTGTCATTATGGGGTGTTGTGTGTAGAATTCTGAGGAAAAAAATGAATTTAATCCATTTTGGAATAAGGCTGTAACATAAGAAAATGTGGAAAAAGTGATGCGCTGTGAATACTTTCTGGATGCACTGTATATAGAGTGACTGAAGTAATAAACTAGATATTAAGAGCACCCGGAGCATTCAGAAGTTTGCCATACCCTCCAATCTGCAAGGTTTATTAAAGCTGAGGATGAGAACTCTACCAATAGTAGGGAACAGTACGGCATTATTGGTTGATGAATTTTCTATAACCAAGGATGTTTAGTCTTTCTTTGTTTTAATATCTTCCTAGAGACCCAAGTAATATTTAGGTCTGAGATATATTTAAAACATCGTATGTTGTTCGTGCTGATAAGTAAGTCTCTTGAAGTAGTAGGGAAAGCAGACTGTGCTTGTGTTATTCATATGGTACTTGTGTGGATTAAAATGCTAGGGAATAACGTGCTGTTCATACGCCTTTCATATGGTAGTTTTGTGGTTAGGGTCTGGGCAGAGACGGACTGACGTTTACAATCAGTGGGAGCATTCAGAGCAGCCAGTGAAGTAAACTAATGGTGAAATTATATCATGTTATTATACTGGAAAACGAGCAGGCGCTATTGCTCTGTAGTGGGCACAAATCATTTCAGTTTAACATTGGAGGGTCTCTTTTCTGGTTTCTGGTTTGGATGGTTTGTTGTTTTTGTTCAAGTCAAGTTTTGACTTTGTATGCGTCTCGTGCCCTGACAGTTGAACAGGAGCGCTATGATGAAAGGTGCGTACGTCTGGTGCTTTGGCGATTAAAGTTATATATGAAGATTGTTCAAAAGTTTATAATATATACTTTGAATAATAGTTGGATGTTGTATGTGTTTTGGTATTTCTTACTGTGTATTTATTTTGTTTTATTTTTCTTTCACAGTTTTATGAAGTGTAGCGTATGGTCACATTTTTAACGTTTTTTTTTCTTTTTCCCCTCAGAGTGACTGAATAGGCTACTCAAAATGTTTTATTTTACTTTTCTTATTAATGAAACACGCATGTGAGTGCAATGGCTTGTGTTTTTAAATGTACCTGTTCTTTATTTGGGCGGCACGGTGGCGCAGTGGGTAGCGCTGCTGCCTCGCAGTTGGGAGATCTGGGGACCCGGGTTCACTTCCCGGGTCCTCCCTGCGTGGAGTTTGCATGTTCTCCCCGTGTCTGCGTGGGTTTCCTCCGGGCACTCCGGTTTCCTCCCACAGTCCAAAGACATGCAGGTTAGGTGGATTGGAGATTCTAAATTGGCCCTAGTGTGTGCTTGGTGTGTGGGTGTGTTTGTGTGTGTCCTGCGGTGGGTTGGCACCCTGCCCGGGATTGGTTCCCTGCCTTGTGCCCTGTGTTGGCTGGGATTGGCTCCAGCAGACCCCCGTGACCCTGTGTTCGGATTCAGCGGGTTGGAAAATGGATGGATGGATGTTCTTTATTTCATGTAACGAATTAAGAGGACAAAACAGAGCCAAAAAAAAATGTGATTAAATCCAAGGCCTGGCAGCACAGACTGTGGTTTTGCTTTTTATATCTCGGGCAGTCGCAGTTGGGAGGAAAGTGTTGGAATTTAATTTAGTGGACGGTTACACAAAAGTAGCAGCAGGTTCATCTGCGTGTTACAATGCCATTAGCTTCACGTGTTGTGCCTTGTGATGAGGTGTCTGCTGCATCCAAACCAAGATTTGTCGAGCTTAATCACCAACTGAAATAGTTAATGCCAATTTATTAAGCGTAATGAGGGGCATTGAACATATGGTGGCGCTATACATTGTGCTCTCTACATGAGACAAGCCTGCGGATCTTCCCAAGATTATTTCACGACAGCCTCCATGGCCTGTTCTCGTGAAGATCGTTCTAACATTGTGATTTTAAAAAATCTGATGGTGGCTGAGGGGAAGTTTGCTGTACCTACTGCCCTCTGCTGGGCAGTCGTAGAAGCACAGTACAGTCATTCTCAAGAATACAGCTGGTGTGCAGTGCACATCACACTCAGAGCGTAGCCCAGAATGACCATAGTCATTACCTGCTCTCAATCAAAGGTCATATTTAAATGAAGAAACCATTGGCATGCATGTCTTAAAATGGATTTAATGAGATGACGTTACCTGATCCATATATATCCTACAGGAAAGAAAGAGAAAAAAAATCTGTTAGACATAATGAAATAAGAAAGAAAAAAAAAAGATAATGCAGAATTTTATTTAAATTTGCAAAATATAAACACTGTTTAGACTGTTGTTTATGTTATTGTATAATGTGTTGTGATGTTATGTAATGCTATGTTAGGTTGTGGGCAGCACGGTGGCACGGTGAGTAGCGCTGCTGCCTCGCAGTTGGGTGACCTGGGGACCTGGGTTTGCTTCCCGGGTCCTCCCTGCGTGGAGTTTGCATGTTCTCCCCGTGTCTGTGTGGGTTTCCTCCGGGCGCTCCGGTTTCCTCCCACAGTCCAAAGACATGCAGGTTAGGTGGATTGGCGATTCTAAATTGGCCCTAGTATGTGCTTGGTGTGTGGGTGTGTTTGTGTGTGTGTCCTGCGGTGGGTTGGCACCCTGCCCGGGATTGGTTCCTGCCTTGTGCCCTGTGTTGGCTGGGATTGGCTCCAGCAGACCCCCGTGACCCTGTGTTAGGAATATAGCGGGTTGGAAAATGGATGGATGGATGTTATGTTGTGTTGCGTTATGTTATCTTTTATTGTCTTACTAGCCGTGCCACCCGTCGTAGATAGGTAACAGAATAATTCAAAAATATTTCCTACCACTTGCCCTGTGTGTACCCTCATCGCCTTTCCTCAGTACCCGCAAGTGTCTGAGTCTCTCTTTTGCGGTGCTTCTTCTCTCGAGCGTGTTCCTGTAAAGCCTGCTACTCAGACTCTGTCTCATTATCGAGGCGCCTTTCTCACCTCCTGTTGGCTTTTCTAGCTCTCGTCTTTGTAGGCGACTCTCTCAGCGCACCTTCTGGGCCTTTACTCCTCCTCATGTGTCTGACACTTGCACTTCCTCTTTGGATTGCATCACCAAAGTCAAACTGACCAATCAGATTGCTCTGAGGGCCTGGACATACACACAGACCTTAGTGTTAGAATTTACAGTAGGAGTTGTGTTGAGTTGTGTTATGCTGTGCTGCATTGTTTTATAGTATGCTCAGTTATTATATCTTATGTAATATTATGTTGTGTTGTGTTATATTATTCTGTATGTTATGTTATTTTATGTAGTGCTGCATTGTTTTATGTTATGTTATGAAATGTTATGTAATGCTGTGCTGTGTTATGCTATGTTGAGTGTTTTGCTGTGTTGTGTTATATTATGCTATCTTATCTTATCAGCGCAAGCTCCAAACCTCTCTTATCTTAAATGTAATGTTATGTTGTTTTGTGTTATATTATGAAATGTTATGTTATGTTATGCTGTGCTGTGGTATATTGTGTTATGTCTCATCATGTTAAGTTGTATTGTGTTATATTATTCTATCTTATCGTATACTGTATGTAAAGTTATGCTGTGCTATGTTATGTTATAAATTGATATGTTTTGCTGAGTTGTGTTGTGCTATGTTGTTGTCATGTCATATTTTGTTGTATTGTATTATGCTGTGTTATATTTTGTTATGTTCAGTTATGTCATGCTATGCTGTGATATGTTGTGTTATATTATTGCATGAAAAATTCTTTATATTTGCGTTTTATTATTATTATGTTCTTTGTAATTAACCATATTTATTTTTTAGTCATCATAAAATAATGAGGTCGCTGGAAAGCAGTGTGGTGCTCCTGATAGCTGTGCCAACGGACAAAGGTCGAAGTCTTTAGAGTCCTGGTGCTTCCTGTCTTGCTATACAGGTGCTGGTCATAAAATTAGAATATCATGACAAAGTTGATTTATTTCAGTAATTCCATTCAAAAAGTGAAACTTGTATATTAGATTCATTCATTACACACAGACTGATGTATTTCAGATGTTTATTTCTTTTAATGTTGATGATTATAACTGACAGCTAATGAAAGTCCCAAATTCAGTATCTCGGAAAATTCGAATATCAATTAAGACCAATGCAAAAAAAGGATTTTTAGAAATGTTGGCCAACTGAAAGGTATGAACATGAAAAGTATGAGCATGTACAGCACTCAATATTTAGTTGGGGCTCCTTTGGCCTGGATTACTGCAGCAATGCGGCGTGGCATGGAGTCGATCAGTCTGTGGCACTGCTCAGGTGTTATGAGAGCCCATGTTGCTCTGATAGTGGCCTTCAGCTCTTCTGAATTGCTGGGTCTGGCGTATTGCATCTTCCTCTTCACAATACCCCATAGATTTTCTATGGGGTTAAGATCAGGCGAGTTTGCTGGCCAATCAAGAACAGGGATACCATGGTCCTTAAACCAGATACTGGTAGCTTTGGCACTGTGTGCAGGTGTCAGGTCCTGTTGGAAAATGAAATCTGCATTTCCATAAAGTTTGTCAGCAGCAGGAAGCATGAAGTGCTCTAAAACTTCCTGGTAGACGGCTGCGTTGACCTTGGACCTCAGAAAACACAATGGACCAACACCAGCAGATGACATGGCACCCCAATCCATCACTGACTGTGGAAACTTTACACTGGACCTCATGCAACGTGGATTCTGTGCCTCTCCTCTCTTCCTCCAGACGCTGGGACCTTGATTTCCAAAGGAAATGCAAAATTTACTTTCATCAGAGAACATAACTTGGACCACTCAGCAGCAGTCCAAAGGCGAGACGCTTCTGACGCTGTCTCTTGTTCAAGAGTGGCTTGACACAAGGAATGCGACAGTTGAAACCCATGTCCTGCATACGTCTGTGCCTGGTGGTTCTTGAAGCACTGACTCCAGCTGCAGTCCACTCTTTGTGAATCTCCCCCACGTTTTTGAATGGCTTTTGTTTCACAATCCTCTCCAGGGTGCGGTTATCCCTATTGCTTGTCCACTTTTTTCTACCACATCTTGTCCTTCCCTTCGCCTCTCTATTAATGTGCTTGGACACAGAGCTCTGTGAATAGCCGGCCTCTTTAGCGATGACCTTTTGTGTCTCACCCTCCTTGTGCCAGGTGTCAATGGTCGTCTTTTGGACAACTGTCAAGTCAGCAGTCTTCCCCATGATTGTGTAGCCTACAGAACTCGACTGAGAGACCATTTAAAGGCTTTTGAGTTAATTAGCTGATTAGAGTGTGGCACCAGGTGTCTTCAATAGTGAACCTTTTCACGATATTCTAATTTTCCGAGATACTGAATTTGGGACTTTCATTAGTTGTCAGTTATAATCATCAACATTAAAAGAATTAAACATTTGAAATACATCAGTCTGTGTGGAATGAATGAATCTAATATACAAGTTTCACTTTTTGAATGGAATTACTGAAATAAATCAACTTTGTCACGATATTCTAATTTTATGACCAGCACCTGTATGGTTATGAGACATGGACGCTATCCAGTGACCTGAGATGAAGACTGGACTCCTTTATGTGTGTCTCTTCAGAGAATCTTTGGGTACCGCTGGTTTGACTTTGTGTTGTTCATGGAGTCCCGAATGAGGCACATGACCTGCATTGTGAGGGAGCGTCAGTTACAGCACTGCGGCCATGTGGCGTGATTACCCGAGGGTGATCCAGCTTGTAAGATCCTCATTGTTGGGGACCTGAGTGACTGGACCAGGCCAAGGGGACGCCCACATTCCACCAGATAGAGGGTGGGACTGGACCGCATGTCTGCCTGGGGTGTTGCCAACCAGGATCCTGAGCTGTTTCGTCATGTGGTGGGTGCAGCAATATGCTGTACCAGTGCATCCTCCCCAACCTGACTTGACCTGACCTGATAAAATAATGTTTCCTGGCATGTGCGTTTCAAACCACTTTAAAATTAAATTGTTTACTGAATGTTAAAGCTATATATAAAATTCTGCAATCTTTTATGTTCTTTTATCATTGCAACTGCCTTCAAAAAACATATCAGTGCCATTTGATTTTCGTGTTTTTGTGTCCCCAATAAGCACAAACGTCTTTGCTATCAGCCGTCCAAAGGAACTTCTTTCAAGGTTTGGATATTTTTATGGGATGCTTACCTCAAAATTGTCATATATTATGGGTATGGTGGGTGGCAAAGTGGTTTCTAAATAAACAAACAAAAATACATAGATTAACATTTGGTTAAGTAACATAGATTAAAAGATACATGATTAGAAGGTCGGGGGCACTCTTGAGTGGTCCCTAACCTGGAATAACACCAAAGAGTTCATATTATTTAAATAAAAGAACATTTAAAACAAGAAATCAGAATGAGAAGGGATATGGAGGGTCTTTCCCTCACAGGCGTACCTGTGCCCTGACTGTGATGAAGGTCCGTTGCGAGGCGTACTTTTTAAATAAATAATCGTGACCCGGAGCGTGCTGCCTTCTGACCGGGTGCGGGTATGTGCGTGAGTACACTTCACTACGAGGTTGGTTGGGGTGCTTGGCTGATGGTGCACTCACGTGCAAAGGCAAGCAGATCTGTCAGGTGCCTCATTCACACCTCGGAGGATGTGGCGTATCACACCTGCTCTCAATCACATCGTATAAAAGGAGCCTGGACAGCAGACAGGGAAGGATCAGAGAGACCAAGAAAGAAACAGAAACAGAGAGCCATGAGAGAGCAGTATTGGGTGGTCAAGTTGGACAAGCCTGCCACCCAGCAAGCCAGCAAGTGAATGAGTGAGAGGCAGTGTGGTTGTTGGACCCGCGGACGAGCGAAGGATCGGCACTCTAGGAGCAGATTATTCTTAGAGGAGGGGTCCTACCCAGGGTGCTATTCAATAAGGGCGCCCACAAAAAGGCGAGCTTGAAAAGGGCGACCTCAATTGGGCGCGGCGAATGCAACAAAATTATTACAGAAAATTTATTAGATAAAGGCAATGATTGAACGTATAAAAAGGCGAAAGCAAGAATATTAAAACATTCGCTCAATTGAGGTCGCCCTTTTGAAGCTCGCCTTTTTGTGCGCGCCCTTTAGGGATGGGAATTGATAAGATTTTCATGATTCCGATTCCATTTTCGATTCTGTTTAACAATTCGATTCTTTATCGATTCTTATTTTTAAAAAAGGAGAACACACAAGTCGATTAGCTTAGAACTTTGCTTTATATCTTATCTTTGAACAAGATAGAAATTTAGGAGTAGCATGACCTTACAAACCCAACAGTGAGATCTTAAGAGATCCACAGCCTACGGCTCCTCGATGGGGTGCCACGGGGTCCCCAGAAAAAAATTTGTAAATGTAAAATAATAATAAAATAAATATTCTTCTGTAGCAATAACAAAGTATAACATAAATTATTCTGTGGCAATTACACAGACGCACGTTGTAGGCGCCTATGTACATTGTATTTGTCCATGCGGGCTCGTTTTTGTAGCTCCGTTAGTTGAGAAAGTTTTGCTTCCGCGGTTTCAGACACGCGTTGTAGGCACCCACGTCTATTGTTTTTATCCATGCGGGCTCGCTTTTGTAGCTCCGTTAGTTGAGCTGGATCGTTTTGGAGCCGTGACCGTGACTCCATTAGTTATCCGTTGTCTACCGTTAGTAATATGGATAATTGCACTTACTGTTTATACGGAGCGTTTTCTGTGGTTGTACTGTTAATAATGCATCACTGTAATGTGATTCACATATGCTATATGGTTTGGACGTGTGAGGATACCGTACGTTTAATACGGAGAGTTCGTTTATTCTTATTACCCGGACCATGCTGTGTAGTGTGGCCGTTTAGTTCAGAAGCACGTTGTAAGCGCATGCGCCTTTTGTACTTTCACACGCCTTCCGTACTATCTTTGAGGACCTGTGGGGCCTCCGTAGGTGTGTTAGAAGCGCGTGGACCATGCTGTGTAGTGTGGCCGTTTAGTTCAGAAGCGCGTTGTGGGCGCATGCGCCTTTCGTACTTTCACGCGCCTTCCGTACTATCTTTGTGGACCTGTGGGGCCTCCGTAGCCTCTTCGGTTTGACTCTGGGGTGCAGCGCAGAATCCTCTTTTTTGTGTGGCTGTGTCGTTAGTCGTTAGCTATGGGCGCATTGTTGCTTCATTTCTCATTCACGTTACTTGAGCTCTTTCGTTTTTGGGCCGTGACTCCTTCGTTTGCGGTGGATCAGACTTCGCTTGCGATTTATGAGACGCGCGCTGTAGGCGCCTGCGCAGTACGTCTCATGTGTACCTGCCTTCATATGCCTTCTGGTTTACCGAGACCTGTGTCTGTGCCGTCCGGTTTACCATTCTTGGTTAGTAATATGGATGAGCATCACTTGTTATTTTAAATGGTGTTCACTTCAAGAAAAGGCCCTGAAATGGAAAATAATGACGATGAGAGGTACACGTTAGTAGAATCTGAGGCCTAATTGTCTCTCTGCAACTGATGGGCATATCCAGTGTGTGTATCCTGCAATGGTCTGGCACTCTACCCAGTAATTGTTCCCACTTTGCATGCAATGCTAGCTGGGATAGACTACAGTTTTTAATGATGGATGGCTCTATCATGAGGTTGACCTTAATGGTTTATGCCCTAGACACCTGGTCACCAAGGGTTCTTGACATATAATAGGACAAAGTAATGCTGGCAATATTTTCCGTTTCCAGCACTATCTCATGCTCTTCCACAAAATGCACAAATGTGGTTACTCATAAGAGTGACCGCACGCTCAGATCTCCAAGGGGGAACCACCAACCCACCCTGCCTATTTTATTTTAGTTTTATTTTAGAGTGTATAATTCAGAAGAATAAATGTTTATTGTTTGTTATGCGCTCAGCTTTTCCTAATAACCAAATTAATCCCACTGTCATTTGAGCCTTTTCGATTTAAGAAAAAAGAAACATAAAATTATGAAAGGGATTAGTCCAGTGGATCGAGATGGTGTCTTTAAAATGAGTTCAACAAGAACACGAGGGCACAGTTGGAAACTTGTGAAGGGTAAACTTGGCACAAACATTACACTAAGTAGACTTTATTATCTCACAGGGAGATCTACTTGAAGCAGGAAAGTACAAACACGGAAGATATTGTTATAGAGATCTAGTAGATAAAGAAAGACGCAACATTTGACAACCAATGTTGTTGCATAAATACACCCTCAGGATTAGTACAAAGAAGAAGAATTACTTTCAACAGTACACAAAACAGTAGCCATACCACCTGCACTACAGATGAGGTCACCCACCTGAAGCTAAGCATATTCAAGCCCAGCCAGGACTTGGATAGAAACCAAGGAGGCTTTGGAAAACATCTTGCATCACCCCAGTCCCAAAGATATCACGCCCTAGTGAGCTGAATGATTTCTGGCCTGTCGCTCTGATGTCACATGTGATGAAGACCATGGAGTGGCTGCTGCTTCACCACCTAAGGCCACAGGTCCAACACGCCCTCGACCCTCTGCAGTTCGCATACCAGGAGAAGGTGGGAGCGGAGGATGCCATCATCTACATGCTACACCGATCCCTCTCCCACTTAGACAGAGGCAATGATGCAGTAAGAATTATGCTTCTGGACTTCTCTAGCGCCTTCAACACCATCCAACCTCTGATCCTTAGGGACAAGATGGCAGAGATGGGAGTAGATTCATACTTGGTGGACATGGATCGTGGACTATCTTACAGACAGACCTCAGTATGTGCGTCTCAGGAACTGCAGGTCTGACATTTATGGTCAGCAGCACAGGAGCGCCGCAGCGGACTGTACTTTCTCCGGTCCTGTTCAGCCTATATACATCAGACTTCCAATACAACTCGGAGTCCTGCCATGTGCAAAAGTTCGCTGACGACACTGCTATCCTGGGCTGCATCAGGAGTCGGCAGGAGGAGGAGTATAGGAACCTAATCAAGGACTTTGTTAAATGGTGTGACTCAAACCACCTACACTTGATCACCAGCAAAACCAAGGAACTGGTGGTGGATTTTAGGAGGTCCAGGCCCCTCATGGACCCCGTGATCATCAGAGGTGACTGTGTGCAGAGGGTGCAGACCTATAAATACCTGGGAGTGCAGCTGGATGATAAATTAGACTGGACTGCCAATACTGATGCGCTGTGCAAGAGAGGACAGAGCTGACAGTCCTTCAACATCTGCAATAAGATGCTGCAGATGTTCTATCAGACGGTTGTGGCAAGTGCCCTCTTCTACACGGTGGTGTGCTAGGGAGGCAGCATACCACCTCATACCTCAAGCCTGGACAAACTGGTGAGGAATGTAGGCTCTATTGTAGGCACGGAGCTGGACAGTTTGACATCCGTGGCAGAGCGACGGGCGCTGAGCAGACTCCTGTCAATCATGGAGAATCCACTGCATCCACTGAACAGGATCATCTCCAGACAGAGGAGCAGCTTCAGCAACAGACTGCTGTCACCGTCCTGCTCCACTGACAGACTGAGGAGATCGTTCATCCATCACACTATGAGACTCTTCAATTCCACCCGGGGGGGTAAACGTTAACATTATACAAAGTTATTGTCTGTTATACCTGCATTGTTATTACTCTTTAATATTGTTTTTTTGTATCAATATGCTGCAGCTGGAGTATGTGAATTCCCCCTTGGGATTAATAAAGTATCTATCTATCTATCTATCTATCTATCTATCTATCTATCTATCTATCTATCTATCTATCTATCTATCATATAGTGCCTTTCACATCTATCTATCTATCTAGGAAATGTTGGGGCTGCTGCTGGAAGAGGTGTTGGAGAGGCCAACCCTGTGGTCTGTGTGTGGATCCCAATGCCCCAGTGCTGTGACAGGGGACACTGTGCTGTGAAAATGGTGCCATCCTTGAGATGAGACGTAAAACTGAGGTCCTGACTCTCTGTGGTCATTAAAAGATCCCTGGGCATCTTTCATCAAGAATAGGGTGTATCCCGATGTCCTGGCTAAATTGTCCACCACGGCCAAGTCATTCTAACTTCCTAATCATCCCCTGTCTCTAATTGGCTATCTCTCTCATCACTTCACCACCTAACAGTTAATGAGCGCACTGGCGCAAAAATGGATGCCTTTGCATCATCCAGGTGGGTGCTACACATTAGACGAGGTTGAAGTGACTCCCATTGACTGTGTAAAGTGCTTTGAGTAGTGACACAAGCACTAGATATATGTAATGAACTATTATTATTATTATTATTGTAATTAAATTAATTAATTCAATTATTACTATTATTAATTATAATCTCACTATTATATAAAAAAATCCTGAGACAGGACGATACTTTTTCAAGAGATTATTTCAAGTCCTGCCCTCCTCTCCACTATTTCCGGTTAACGGCCCACGCCAGCAGTCCTCTCACCTTTCATTCGTGTGAATGCTTTTGACAGGCGCAGTTCCTGCTGTCTGAGCTCTTATAAATTTTTTACGTTTTCCTCACTTTAAGTTCCCAATAAAAAAAGACTTATTATGTCCAAATCTCATTGAAGAATTTCATCACGAAGGGTTATCAACAGAAGAAATGAGTACACGGGCAATCCTAACACAGAGAAACGATGAAGTCAGACGAATAAACACGAAAATTGTCGATCCGTTACACGGCAAATTGGTTAAATGCGTATTAATAGACTACGCTGAAACAGTTGGTGGTGATGGTGCAGACAATGAAAACATCAACTTACAATATCACGTGGAAAAACTACAACAACGGTCTTCCACCGCACAAATTAATATTGAAAGAAGAAGGATGTATCCAAGAAAGGTAACGTAGTACATCTTCAGGTGAGAACATTAGACACCAAAGGAGATCTCGATATGTCATTCATATTAAAATGTTTACAGTTTCCCATTAGAATAGCTATGACAATTAACAAATCTCAGAGCCAAACATTCGAAAAAAGTCGTTTTATTTATTAGAGAGAAAGAAACGAAATTCACTCACGGGGAGTTATACATTGCGTTGTCACAATGTAAGTCCAAATATGGAATCAAAATTCAATGCGATATTGACAAAAAGTTCATTCAAAAATTCATTTCAAAGCCAAACAGAACGAAATCGTATTACGCAACGAATAACTCTAGCACAACATGAAACCTAATTACTTTCAAATTATTACGCTTTACTGTTTTTTAAAATGGTTAATTATATTATGCATATATAACAATTCCCATGAAAAAAACAATCTGTTTAAATTGTACATCCGTATCCCCACATGCATTTGCAGAACTGTAAAGTGGCTAGTGCGTAGGGCCGGCCTAGGGTTTGGGGAGCGAAGCGAGCAGGAGGCAAAGCCCCCTAGTTTATAATAATAATAATAATAAAAATAATAATTATGATAATCTGTGGTGGGTTGGCACCCTGCCCAGGATTGGTTCCTGCCTTGTGCCCTGTGTTGGCTGGGATTGGCTCCAGCAGACCCCCGTGACCCTGTGTTTGGATTCAGCGGGTTGGAAAATGGATGGATGGATAATGATAAATAATACAAGATTCCCGGGCAGCGCCTTTCACAGGTATAGCACCTTATGTGGTGGTAATTAAAGAGCTACTTTAATAATAGTTTAATATTCCTCAATTAATGTTCCTCAGGTTCTCATACATCCTCAGATGTTCCAGATGTATGATACGTCTTTAGATCCTTCCAATCCCCTCCACTCCCCCTGTGACATCTTTCAGGTTTGCTGCTCGTCCAAAGGGCAGTAGAGACAAGCTGATGCCAGGGTCTGCGTCTGTGATGACTGCAACTTCTCTTCAGTTTCTCAGAGGGCTAGGAAGTGCTTTCCGGTTTCTGGGTTGTCTGGCTGCTAGTCGTTCCTTTCCAATCCTGACTTGTAGCTGTAACTATATGGATGTCAAATGACACTGCAGCCTTGCTGCCCCCCACTATATTCACCCTTTCATTGAGCGAACCCAAAAATGTCAATGGCGAAAAATCACACCAGGGCCCATCCCGACTCCATTTCATGTCCTTACGCTGAGAGGCTGGCCACAAATATGGGGTCTCTGAGTCAGAAATTAACTGCACGCCTGGGTTGAGCACAAGGGAAAATTTCCTGCTCATTTGAGAAAGTGGGCTTTTGACCTCAAACTGCAACTGTGAGGGGGCCATTCATCTCACCAGACTCTCTCTCTCTTCCTTTCTCTTTTCTGCCACGTTGCTCCTCACTGCACTCCCTGAAGTGATCCTGGCTGAATCCTTAAATGTCAATGTCAGGTAAACACTCAGGCCCTGTCCCACCCCATTACACATCCTTAGGTGGACAGGCTTCCTGTGGACAGTGGGCTTTCTCTTTCTCTGTCTCTTTCTTCTGCCTCGTTGCCCCTCGCTGCACTCCCTGACTTTTATTAAACACTCTTTCAGTACCCGGCCAGTCCTAATGGAAGACAAAAACACTGCAGCCTTGTCGATCATTGCTTCTGCTGCACTCTTCATCATAATATTAAAGGCCACATTTTAGCAAATCCAAAATTCTACTCACCCTGATCCATCCATCCCATGAAGTCATTCTACAAAAAAAATAAATAAATTGGGCAAATAGGAGCAGAATTCATTGTCATTTATTTCATGAAAGCACACAGAACAAGGGGACGGAGACACAGGCCACCACTGACATAATCCCAGCTCTCCTCATGTACTGCATGTCCCAAGTCCTTCCATTTTAACAATGATGTGCAGTAATCAATGGGGAGGAGCCAAAGGCAATGGGCAGGCCTAGAGAGCAGAGAGGGGCGGAGCCACAGCCCATTCATGACAGGCAGGACCCTGGTGCTCTCATCACAGTGTTAGGGACCCTGAGTGTCTGATTAACCAACATTAAAATACAGTAGAGGGGTGCCCAGTCAGAATGGAGCTACAGGACAGTCGGACAGCCACATGACAGTTTGTCATTTTTCACCCTCTGATGGAGGTCCATAGAGGGCTAGACACCAAGTGAAGGATCAAAAATACTATCATAAATGTAATCACTGACCTAAAACAGTCTAAAACGATACCCCACATGCTTATGTTTGAAGTTTGTCATTTTTAGCTTTCTTGGAGGGTTAAGACCACCCCGGCAAAGAATGAAATAATAGACTTGTGATCAGCAACCTCGAAATAGCATAAGTGATACTCTATGTATCTAGATTAATAATCCCCATTTTATGGACTTTGTGAAAAGGATTAACTTTGACCCCATTAGGGGTGTCCGTTGATGTGGCCTGTGCAACTTCAAGTCCTTTTGATCATTTTTGCTGAAGTTAATGTGCTTTTTAATATCTACAATGATAATAACATTCACTATTAACTGAAAGGACAAGTTTTGCTGACACTGATACTCACGTTGGTTGAGTCACCAAGATATTCTGGGGTTGGGTCTACCTTCAGAAAACAAGACAAAAGAAGATTATTTTAGAATCACAGGTGTTAATGTCACTTAAAAGACACTAATGATGGTGGACATGTTGAAAAATAACAAGAACAATGAAGAGTGTATGTGTTTCTTCTTTCTAATCGTTTTAACAGATTCTATCATATATACTTACAAAGTTACAACTATTTTAATTTGCACATGGACTTGTATTTACTGTAAATAAATAATTCATAAACCTCACACACTTAACTATAACTTTTTTTTCAAAAAGACACATTAAAATATATAATCTAAACTTGAAAGTGTTACTCATTACAACAGCAGACATCTACATTTTCAGAAAGCAAAGTCGTCCATTATACTTTCTTAGAAGACTGGCATCCTTCAACATCTGCAATAAGATGCTGCAGATGTTTTATCAGACGGTTGTGGCGAGCGCCCTCTTCTACGCGGTGGCGAGCTGGGGAGGCAGCATTAAGAAGAGGGACGCCTCACGCCTGGACAAACTGGTGAGGAAGGCAGGCTCTATTGTAGGCACGGAGCTGGAGAGTTTAACATCTGTGGTAGAGCGACGGGCGCTGAGCAGACTCCTGTCAATCATGGAGAATCCACTGAACAGGATCATCTCCAGACAGAGGAGCAGCTTCAGCGACAGACTGCTGTCACCGTCCTGCTCCACTGACAGACTGAGGAGATCATTCCTCCGTCACACTATGTGACTCTTCAATTCCACCCGGGGGGGTAAACGTTAATATTATACAAAGTTATTGTCTGTTATACCTGCATTGTTATCACTCTTTAATTTAATATTGTTTTTCATCAGTATGCTGCTGCTGGAGTATGTGAATTTCCCCTTGGGATTAATAAAGTATCTATCTATCTATTTATCCATCCATCCATCCATTAGGCCCTCACATGGCAGGTCTGAGCCGATGAGCCGATGCTGATGAGAACAGAGCTGCTCCTGCGATCTCCTGCCATGGAGGAGCTCAGCAGATACAACTGGAACTGAAAGGGGAGTTTCAGTGTGGAGGGCTATTCATAGATTTGGACTTAAAATAATATTTATTGGCAATGATATACCTATTGATTTGTTTTTTTTAAGGCCTAGTAATAATAATAATAATAATAATAATAATAATAATAATAATAATCCAGAATATAATTGTGCTGTTATTCTTTGTTACTCAATACAGCCAACAGAGCATTACTAGAGACATGATACAAGAAAAGAAAAAAAATGACAATTTTAATACTACTACTACTACTAATAATAATAAATGCTACTACTAATACTACCACTACTACTACTACTGCTACCACTCCTATAACTACTACTACTAGTACTATTACATATAGTAATAATAATAATAAATACTACTATCCATCCATCCATCCATCCATTTTCCAACCCGCTGAATCCGAACACAGGGTCACGGGGGTCACCTGGAGCCAATCCCAGCCAACACAGGGCACAAGGCCGGAATCAATCCCGGGCAGGGTGCCAACCCACCGCAGGACACACACAAACACACCCACACGCCAAGCACACACTAGGGCCAATTTAGAATTGCCAATCCACCTAACTTGCATGTCTTTGGACTGTGGGAGCAAACCCACGCAGACATGGGGAGAACATGCAAACTTCACGCAGGGAGGACCCGGGAAGCGAACCCAGGTCCTCAGCTCTCCCAACTCCGAGGCAGCAGCGCTACCCACTGCGCCACCATGCCGCCCACTACTACTATTATTATTATTAATTATAATAATAATAGGGTGGCATGGTGGCGCAGTGGTAGCACTGCTGCCTCGCAGTAAGTAGACCTGAGGTTCACTTCCCGGGTCCTCCCTGCGTGGAGTTTGCATGTTCTCCCCATGTCTGCGTGGGTTTCCTCCCACAGTCCAAAGACATGCAGGTCCCTAGTGTGTGCTTGGTGTGTGTGTGCCCTGCAGTGGGCTGGCACCCTGCCCGAAGTTTGTTCCTGCCTTGTGCCCTGTGTTCTCTGGGATTGGCTCCAGCAGACCCCTGTGACCCTGTGTTAGGATATAGCGGGTTGGATGATGGATGGATGGATGGATGGATAATAATAATAATGTATGAAATACCACAACTATTATTACTACTACTGCTGAATATTGGTACTATTGCTACTACTACTACTAATAATAATACAACTATTACTACTAATAATAATATAGAAAATACTACTACTAATAATAATACCACCACCATTACTATTACAAATAATAATAATAATGAATACTACCACTTCTGCTACTAATAAATACTACTACTAAAAATAATAATAATAACAATAATAGTAACTACTTCTACTACTACTGAAGAGTTTCATAAACTTACTTAATGTAGTAAATTCAGGGTCAAACTGAAGCTGAAAGTTTATAAAACGAAGCCGTCACTGCATCACATACACTTATGAGTTCATCTAAACTTCATTTTCACCTTCCAATGACAGCAGACCACAGTAAGGCCTTCACTAAATCGGTGAAGTTAGCTGCCAATCAAATGAAGTTAATCTGAGCCGATTGCTCTTTTTGTACGTTTGCACAATTCAGCCAATCACTGACTAGTAAGCAGGAGATCCTGAGTGTGTTAGTGACATTTACAAATGTCAGTGTCAATTATCTGCCAATCCACCTATCTTAGTATCATCAACAAACCTGACCAGCTTGTTATTTATATTCCTATCCAAATCATTTATATTTATTAAAAACAGCAGTGGCCCCAGCACCGAGACAGAGCGGTTAGGCGCAGTCACTGATACGTGCGCTGCCACACCCACCACACGACAAACCAACTCCGGATCCCACCTTAGAACTCGAGTGCAGCTGTTCAACAGCTGACACCTCAGCATATCCCCAGTTCAAATGGAATGGTGTCCGTTTTTTTTTACAGGGGCTGGAGTGCCAATCCTGCCACCAACCCACTGAGTTTTCCCAGTAAGCTGGAGGACCTGCTTGCAGGGCTGGATGCCAGTTAACGTCATACCTAGGATGGAGACAATTTCAGGTTAAGGGCCTTGCTCAACAGCTCAACGGAGTGTAATCACTTCTGGCATTTATGCCATTTGAATTGGCAATTTTGTGATTGCTGGTGCAGGTCCTTAGCCTCAGAGCCACCACTCCACCCATCAGCACAATAACAATTAAGTCTGCAATACTAACAAAACAAATCCATCCATCCATCCATCCATCCATCCTCTTCCACTTATCCGAGGTCGGGTCGCGGGGGCAGCAGCTTGAGCAGCGATGCCCAGACTTCCCTCTCCCCGGCCACTTCTTCTAGCTCTTCCGGGGGAATCCCAAGGCGTTCCCAGGCCAGCCGGGAGACATAGTCCCTCCAGCGTGTCCTGGGTCTTCCCCGGGGCCTCCTCCCGGTTACACGTGCCCAGAACACCTCACCAGGGAGGCGTCCAGGAGGCATCCTGATCAGATGCCCGAGCCACCTTATCTGACTCCTCTCGATGCGGAGGAGCAGCGGTTCTACTCTGAGCCCCTCCCGGATGATTGAGCTTCTCACCCTATATTAAAAAAATGTTTTAAAATCTTTTCACTGAATGGAATGGCAGTGGTGGGCACAGCTGTTTCATGGATTCAGTGCCCAAGGTTCAAATTCTGTACATCCTGCGCCTGCATGTTGTCTGTGTGCCATTCGCATGTTCTCTTTACTTCCCTCACCCCCAAAGAGGCACAGGTTAAGTTACCTGGTGATTGCCAATTAGCCCAAGCACTGTGGTGGGCTGATCCAGGACTATTTCTTGCCTTGTGCCCAGTGCTGTAGCGGTGGGCTCCAGCCCCCCGTTATTTGGATTAATCTAGTATAAGCAATGTAACGTTATGGTACATACCTCTAGTGATCCATCACCTGAAAAAAGAAATCAGAGAACACTGGAATGAATACAAATTCAGCTCCTCCACTCATCCATTCACCCATCCAGTTTCTAAAGTCACCATGTAGGACAGACTGACATTACCCACTCTGACCTGCCTGGAGCACAAGTCCTTGCTTTTAAAAGTCGGGGCCAGAAACTCTTAACGTCAGCTGGAAAAGTCACAGCTTCAATGACGGGGTCCCTCTTGGGAAAGCAGCCTCTGTGCCTGATTTTAATAAGATGACTGATCACTAATCTTGATGTTGTCACACACACGCATGGGAGGCAGTCTAAGGGCTTAAGTGAGGGTAAGCTACAGAGTCAGAGCCTGATGAAACGCACCAATGCCTTTTCTCCCTCTTCCGTAGACTTCCAGAAGGAAAGAACAATTAAAGCCCCGCCTACTTCCGATACCAGACCACGCCCTTCTGCCAACCAATTCTGCTGAATTTCTATAAAGCCCAAGAACTCCACCCACCAAATTAGTCATATTTGGCTTGGTCTTTAATGACAAATCTTTTCTTGATTAGTTGCGCTGGTGAAAATATAAAACTTTAGAATTGTTTTTGTTTCTTCACAATGTACAATCTATACCTCTGCAGACAGGAATGAGTGAATTGTGCTTAAAAGTGGGTGGCGGCTCACTGGCTGTCACCTTTCTAAACCAATCCAACACCTCATGAAGGCGGAGCTAAAAGTAGGGGGCGGGGATTTTGATCTGCAGAGGTCAGTGGTGCTCTCGTTGATCTGGTCTGACACACAGCAAGCTTGATGATGATGATGATGAATTGTCTACTGTCCAAAGGTCTCCTGAAAATATTCTATTAAATGTGTGTTGCGTGTGCAAGGAGCACATCACACATTTTGAAAATAAAGACAACCTGAGGTAGGGGGGAAAACCTTTCAGTAGCATCAGATCACACATTAACATTCAATGGCATTGATGAAGGAGCGGTGAACATGAACGATACGTCGTCAAAGGCGCTGTGCGTGCTCTCTGTTGTTCAGCGTCACGACAATATTGAAGGAGTCAATGTAAGCTTGAAAGAATTGGCAGCTATTTCCATCAAATTAGTCACATTTGGCTTAGTCTTTCATGACAAATCTTTTCTTGATTAGTTGCACTGGTGATAATATAGGAGGTGGCTTCCCCAAAATTTTATAATTGTTTTTGTTTCTTCACAATGTACAATCTGTACGTCTGGAGACAAGAGTGAGGGAATTGTGATCCAAAGTGGGTGGCGGCTCACTGAGTGTCACCTTTCTAAACCAATCCAACGCCTCATGAAGGCGGAGTTCATAATAGGGGGCGGGGATTTTGAACTGCAGAGTTCAGCAGTGCTCTCGTTGACCTGGTCTGACAGACAGACAAGCTTCTGATGATGATGATGAATTGCCTACTGTCCAAAGGTCTCCTGAAAATATGCTATTAAATGTGTGTCGAGTGTGCAAGAAGCACATCACACATTTTGAAAATAAAGACAACCTGAGGTAGGGGGGAAAACCTTTCAGTAGCATCAGATCACACATCGACATTCAATGGCATCGATGAAGGAGTGGTGAACATGAACGATACGTCGTCGAAGGCACTGTGCGTGCTCTCTGTTGTTCAGCGTTACGACAATATTGAAGGAGTCAATGTAAGCTTGAAAGAATTGGCAGCTATTTCCCTAATTAGTCACATTTGGCTTAGTCTTTCATGACAGATCTCTTCTTGATTAGTTGCACTGGAGACAAGAGTGAGGGAATTGTGATCCAAAGTGGGCGGCAGCTCACTGAGTGTCACCTTTCTAAACCAATCCAATGCCTCATGAAGGCGGAGTTCATAATAGGGGGCGGGGATTTTGAACTGCAGAGTTCAGCAGTGCTCTCGTTGATCTGGTCTGACAGACAGCAAGCTTCTGATGAAGATGATGAATTGTCTACTATCCAAAAGTCTCCTGAAGAAACCCAGTTAGACACATAAATGTGTGTCGCGTGTGTGCGGAGGGCTCATTGAAGGTTTTAAAAATAAACAGAACCGGAAGTAAGAGGAGAGCGGCACAGTGGCGCAGTGGTAGCGCTGCTGCCTCGCAGTTAGCAGACCTGGGTTCGCTTCCCGGGTCCTCCCTGCGTGGAGTTTGCATGTTCTCCCTGTGTCTGTGTGGGTTTCCTCCGGGTGCTCCAGTTTCCTCCCACAGTCCAAAGACATGCAGATTAGGTGGATTGGCGAATCTAAATTGGCCCTAGTGTGTGCTTGGTGTATTTGTGTGTGTCCTGCGGTGGGTTGGCACCCTGCCCAGGATTGGTTCGTGCCCTGTGTTGGCTGGGATTGGCTCCAGCAGACCCCCGTGACCCTGTGTTCGGATTCAGCGGGTTGGGAAATGGATGGATGGAAGTAAGAGGAAAAACCTGTCTGTAGCATCAGATTTTACATTGGCATTCAACGGCATCAATGGACGAGTGGTAAACATGAACGATACGTTGTCGAAGGCGCTGTGGGTGCTCCATGTTCTTCACTATCACGGTTATGATGGTAGTGTAGGTGCGGATGTAGCGCAAATTTGAAAGAATCAGCAGCCATATTAATGAAAATGTGAACTGCAAAACATGCAATTGAAGTAAACAGTGTGCCACATTCTGTCAAAAGGACTGCAATTAAGAGAGAGGATAACAAAGAGCCTCAGGCGATGTAGATTTCAGGGCTCAAAACCTCCAAATCAACAAATCTACCTCACGACACCAGTAGATGCCCAGATGAGGCGGCACAGCATCCACCTTATGTCAGGAGGGAAGATTTTTTGTACACTGGGTGATTTCTTTGTTTCTCTTTGGCAAAGAAATGTGTAAATATGAAATGTAGACAACAGTAGATGAAGGGGCAATAGGCACCCATTGTTGGAATTGGGGTGATAAGTGGAAAGGCAAATTTACTAAATAGTTGTGTTACAAGTTATTGCGATGGCTGCCTACAGAACATTGAGATTCAACTGTCTTGCAAAAGAGCCTCCTGCTTTGAAGTTTGAACGGCTTAAACATACACACAAGTCAATATTGTGCCAACAGAACTGCCTCTTTCCATGGAAGATGTTGGTATTTACTTGGCTTGAAAATGAACACGTCTGGGAGCATTGGGTACTCCTTGATAGTTGGCAACAATGCTTTTTGTTTAATCTCCATTTACACTATTTGTCAAGCTCAGTGCTGTTTCTCTTCTAGTGTCTACAGTTTTGAGAACGACACAAATATTAATTGTCACAAAGTTTGCTGCCTCAGTATTTATGATGACAATTTACATCGACTCCAGAATGTTCTGAAGAGTGACCAGATGAATGGCAATGAATTTACCATGAAAATGAACTTCATCCCAAAAAATCATTTCAACTGCATGTCAGCCCTGCCACAAAAGGGCCTGCTGATGTCACTTCAGTGATCCTCTCGTGAACAGATGAGAGTGATGACGAGGACAAGGCTGGAGGTCACTCTGATTGAGTCAGAATAGAAAGGTGAAGAAGGCTTCAGGGCGCCCAAGAAAGTCCAGCAAGCGCCAGGACCGTCTCCTAAAGTGGATTCCTGACTCGGGATCGGGGGGCACCACCAGGGCAGAGCAGGCTCAGGAATGGCAGCAGGCAGGTGTGAGTGAGGTGAAGACTTTCGGTGGGCATCAAGAAGGGCAGCAAAGAAGCCAAGCAAAACATCAGAGACAGACTGATATTCTACAAAAGGGACAGGGATTGGACTGCTGGGGGAAAGTCATTTTGTTTGATGAATCCCCTTTCCAATTGTTTGGGGCATCCGGAAAAAAGAAAAGGTGAGCGGTGCTACCATCGGTCCTGTGTCAGGCCAACAGTAAAGCATCCTGAGACCATTCAACCAATGCAGTGGGCTCACTCACAATTTGGCCTAAGAACACAGCCCGGAATAAAGAATGGGATCAAAACATCCTCTGAGAGCAACTTCTCCCAACGATACAAGAACAGTTTGGTGACCAACAATGAACAATCCAGCATGATGGAGGACCAGGCCATAAGGCAAAAGTGAGAACTAAGTGGCTCGGGGAACAAAACATTGAAATGTTGGGGTCAATGGCCAGGAAACTCCCATTGAGAACTTGTGGTAGGCTGGCAATCAACTTCTGAGCCAAATCCTGACTGATGGCAGCCCATTCTTGCAGAATTAATGCTTGGAGTTTGCCAGGATTGGTGAATTTTTGTTTGTCCACCTGCCACTTGAGGATTGACCACAAGTTCTCAAAGGGGAGTTTCCTGGCCATGGACCCCAAAATATTGATGTTTTGTTCCCCAAGCCACTTAGTTCTCACTTTTCCCTTATGGCCATCATACTGGAAAAGGCATTGTTGGTCACCAAACTGTTTTTGGATGGTTGGTGGCAACCACGGAACCCAACAGGGCTGAGATGACAAACCCCAATTCCCATGATGCCTTTGTGGGAATCTGTGGTGATGCTGTAATCTTGGGGAGATAAAGTCCTGTCTTCCCCTGTCCTTCCACACAGTTGGGGCCCTGGCCAGGTAAGATTCCTGGGCAGTGCCCTTCACAGGTATAGCAAAGCTCCTTACATGGTGGTATTCAAAGAGCTACCAGCCGGGTACAGCAATATTTAATATTCCTCAATTAATGTTCCTCAGATTCTCATACATCCTCAGATGTTCCAGATGTATGATAGTCTTTAGATCCTTCCAATCCCCTCCACTCCCCCTGTGACATCTCTCAGGTTTGCTGCTCGTCCAAAGGGCAGCTGAGACAAGCTGATGCCAGGGTCTGTGTCTGTGATGACTGCAACTTCTCTTCAGTTTCTCAGAGGGCTAGGAAGTGCTTTCCGGTTTCTGGGTTGTCTGGCTGCTAGTTGTTCCTTTCCAATCCTGACTTGTAGCTGTAACTATATGGATGTCAAATGACACTGCAGCCTTGCTGCCCCCCACTATATTCACCCCTTCATCGAGCGAACCCAAAAATGTCAATGGCGAAAAAATCACACCAGGGCCCATCCCGACTCCATTTCATGTCCTTACGCTGAGAGGCTGGCCACAAATGTGGGGTCTCTGAGTCAGAAAGTAACAGCACGCCTGGGTCCTGCTCATCTTAGAAAGTGGGCTTCTGATTGCAAACTGGAACTGTGAGGGGGCCATTCATCTCACCAGACTCTCTCTCTCTTCCTTTCTCTTTTCTGCCACGTTGCTCCTCACTACACTCCCTGAAGCGATCCTGGCTGAGTCCTCAAATGTCAATGTCAGGTAAACACTCAGGCCCTGTCCCACCCCATCACACATCTTAGGTGGACAGGCTTCCTGTGGACAGTGGGCTTTCTCTTTCTCTGTCTCTTTTCTGCCTCGTTGTCCCTCGCTGTACTCCCTGACTTTTATTAAACACTCTTTCACAACCCGGCCAGTCCTAATGGCAGACAAAAACACTGCAGCCTTGTCGATCATTGCTTCTGCTGCACTCTTCATCATAATATTAAAGGCCACATTTTAGCAAATCCAAAATTCTACTCACCCAGATTTATCCATCCCATGAAGTCATTCTACCAAAATAAATAAATAAATAAATAAATTGGGCAAATAGGAGCAGAATTCATTGTCATTTATTTCATGAAAGCACACAGAACAAGGGGACGGAGTCACAGGCCACCACTGACATAATCCCAGCTCCCCTCATGTACTGCATGTCCCAAGTCCTTCCATCTTAACAATGCTGTGCAGTAATCAATGGGGAGGAGCCAAAGGCAATGGGCAGGCCTAGAGAGCAGAGAGGGGCGGAGCCACAGCCCATTCATGACAGGCAGGCCCCTGGTGCTCTCATCACAGTGTTGTGTTGCTTTTTTAGGGACCCTGAGTGTCTGATTAACCAACATTAAAATACAGTAGAGGGGTGTCCAGTTAGAATGGAGCTACAGGACAGTTGGACAGCCACATGACAGTCAAGGATTACATGAGGTCCTGATGTCAGGCTCCATGACAGTCAAGGATTACATGAGGTCCTGATGTCAGGCTCCATCTGGGGACTTAGACAGTGCCTTCAGGAAGAATTCAAATGCCTTAGCTTTTATCACACTTTGTTATGTTGTGTTAAAATTATTGAAATTAACTTCTTCCCATGTCAAGCAACACTCAAATCAGCCCACGTGGTATCGGCATTCATGACAAGCCATCCTAATTGGGGGTGTACATAAGAAATGCAACGATATACAGTACTGTGCAAAAGTTTTAGGCAGGTGTGAAAAAATGCTGTAAACAAAGAATGCTTTCAAAAATGGAAGTGTTAATCATTTATTTTCATCAATCAACAAAATGCAGTGAATGAACAAAAGAGAAATCTAAATCAAATCAATATTTGGTGTGACCACCCTTTGTCTTCAAACAGCATCAATTCTTCTAGGTACACTTGCACACAGTTTTTGAAGGAACTCGGCTGGTAGGTTGTTCCAAACATCTTGGAGAACTAACCCCAGATCTTCTGTGGATGTCGGCTTCCTCGCATCCTTCTGTCTCTTCATGTAATCCCAGACACACTCGATGATGTTGAGATCAGGGCTCTATGGGGGCCATACCATCACTTCCAGGACTTCTTGTTCTGCTTTACGCTGAAGATAGTTCTTAATGACTTTGGCTGTATGTTTGGGGTCGTTGTCCTGTTGCAGAATAAATTTGGGGCCAATCATAAGCTTTCCTGATGGTATTGCATGATGGATAAGTATCTGCCTGTATTTTTCAGCATTGAGAACACCATTAATCCTGACCAAATCTCCAACTTCATTTGCAGAAATGCAGCCCCAAACGTTCAAGGAACCTCCACCATGCTTCACTGTTGCCTGCAGACACTCATTATTGTACCGCTCTCCAGCCCTTCGACGAACAAACTGCCTTCTGCTACAGCCAAATATTTCAAATTTTGACTCCTCAGTCCAGAGCACCTGCTGCCATTTTTCTGCACCCCAGTTCCTATGTTTTCGTGACTCATACTTGAGTCGCTTGGCCTTGTTTCCATGTCGGAGGTATGGCTTTTTGGCTGCAACTCTTCCATGAAGACCACTTCTGGCCAGACTTCTCTGGACAGTAGATGGGTGTACCTGGCTCCCACTGGTTTCTGCCAGTTCTGAGCTGATGGCACTGCTGGACATCTTCTGATTTCGAAGGGTAATAAGCTTGATGTGTCTTTCATCTGCTGCACTAAGTTTCCTTGGCCGACCACTGCGTCTACGATCCTCAGCGTTGCCCGTTTCTTTGTGCTTCTTCAAAAGAGCTTGAACAGCACATCTTGAAAGCCCAGTCTGCTTTGACATCTTTGTCTGGGAGAGACCTTGCTGATGCAGTAGAACTACCTTGTGTCTTGTTGCTGTGCTCAGTCTTGCCATGACATGAAACTGTCTTCCACAACCTCACCTTGGTAGCAGAGTTTGGCTGTTCTTCACCCAGTTTTAAGCTGTTTCTGTTTCAGTTCATGACTGTGTTTCAACCTACGTGTGACATTGATGATCATTAGCACCTGTTTGGTAGAATTGGCGGATCAAACACCTGACTAGAATCCTACAAAATCCCTGACTTTGTTCAAGTGGACCGATAAGAATTGATGCTGGTTTGAAGGCAAAAGGTAGGAACACCAAATATTGATTTGATTTAGATTTTTCTTTTGTTCGCTCACTTTGCATTTTGTAAATTGATAACAATAAACAATCATTATTTATATTTCTGAAAGCATTCTTTGTTTACAGCATTTTTTCACATCTGCCTAAAACTTTTGCACAGTACTGTACATCATGGGGTAGACATGCATAACAAGAGCAACAGTAACAAATATGTGCAATATTAAAATATGTTCATTATCTGAAATGTTTAAAGTCTATATATTCTCAATTGTAATTGACATTTTGTCATTTTTCACCTAGTCCGTAGACTTCAAATAAAGGATCAAAAATAAAAAATAACATCATATACGTAATCACTGACCTAAAACAGTCTAAAACGATACCCCACATGCTTATGTTTGAAGTTTGTCTTTTTTAGCTTTCCTGGGGGGTTAAGACCACCCGGTAAATGAAACAAATACCAAAATATTAGATTTATCATCAGCAACCTCCAAATAGCATAAAGTGCTACTGTACATATCTAGATTAACGATCTCCACTTTTTGGAGTTTTGTGAAAAGGAGTGACTTTGACCCCATGTATCCCATTAGGGGGGTCCGTTGAACTGTGCAACTTCAAGTCTTTCTGATCATTTTTGCTGAAGTCAATGTGCTGTTTAATATCTTCTGTTCTACAATGATAATAACATTCACTATTAATTGAAAGGACATGTCTTGCTGACTTTAATACTCACGTTGGTTGAGTCAGCTTTATTTCCTGTGATTTGTTCTACCTTCAGAAAACAAAAGAAAGATTACTTTAGAATTACAGGTGTTAATGTCACTTAAATGACTTTATATAGATTTTCTCTGTTTTAATTAATGCTTGTGCTGAAGCCCAGTCTCAGGCTCGCCATTCCATCTCTGTGTTAGGTTTAGGGTTAGTGTAGTAGTAGTAGTAACCCTAACCCTAATCCATCCATCCATCAATCAGTCCAACGTTTATCTAAGATGAAAGGAGCCAACAGTACTGGGCACAAGGCAAGAGCTCTTTGCTATCTGCTCATTGACTCTGGCTAGTCTATTTCAGGAAACCGTGTTTACAATTACCATGTATGAACATTAAATTACAAATCTAATGCCGAATCCCACCCCCAGCCAAACTGGGGTCCTAAGCAGAATCTTCTTCTTCAAACTCCTCAATCCACCCATCACTGATTCCACTTCATTAGTTTTTCTTATAACAGCTTTAATTTGAACAATACATATTTACTTTAAACAAATAATTCATAAACCTCACACACTTAACTATAACCTTTTTTTCAAATAGTTAAATAAGTTTTTTTTAAATAATCAAAACTTGAAAGTGAATGTTTAAGGGTTTCTTCCGTCTCTTTGTTACTCATTACAACAGCACACACCTACATTTTCAGGAGGCAAAGTCGTCCATTAGGCCCTCACACGACAGGTCTGAGCCGGTGAGCCGATGAGAACCGAGCTGCTGCTGCTGCTGCCATCTCCTGCCACGGACGAGCTCAGCTGATGCAACCCTAACTGGAAGGGGAGCCTCAGTCCGGAGGGCAATTCATAGATTTGGACTTAAAATCATTTTTATTGGCAATGATATACCAATTGATTTGTTTTTTTAAGGCCTAATTGTTATTATTGTTGTTGTTGTTGTTGTTGTTAATAATAATAATAATGATAATCCAGAGTATAATTGTGCTGTTATTCTTTGTTACTCAATACAGCCAACAGAGTATCATTTGTGACATGTGATACAAGCACAAAAACAACAATTTTAATTCAATACTATTAAAACTACAACTACTACTACTAATAATAAATGCTACTACTAATACTACCACTACTACTACTATTACTATAACTACTACTACTACTACTACAAATAATAATAATAAATAATACCACCACTACTACTGCTACTAAATACTAATATTTCTACTAAAATAATAATATATAAAATACTACTATTACTACCACTACTATAACTACTACTACTACAATTTCAAATGATAATAATAATAATAATAATAATAATAATAATAAGCACTACCATCACTACTACTACTGTCAAATACTACTACTACTACTACTAATAATAATAATAATAATATATAAAATACTACTACCACTACTATAACTACTACTACTACTACTACTATAACTACTACTACTACTACCACAAATAATAATAAAAATAATAAAACTATTATTAATAATAATAATATAGAAAATACTACTACTACTACCAGTACTACCACAAATAATAATAACTTACCACTACTACTATCACTGTTAAATACTATTTCTACTACTACTACTACTACTACTACTACTACTAATAATAATAATAATAATATATAAAATACACTACTACTACTACTACTACAAATAATAATAAAAATAATAAAACTATTAATAATAATAATAATATAGAAAATACTACTACTACTACCAGTACTACCACAAATAATAATAACTTACCACTACTACTATCACTGTTAAATACTATTTCTATTACTACTACTACTACTACTAATAATAATAATAATAATAATAATAATATATAAAATACACTACTACTACTACTACTACAAATAATAATAAAAATAATAAAACTATTAATAATAATAATAATATAGAAAATACTACTACTACTACCAGTACTACCACAAATAATAATAACTACCACTACTACTATCACTGTTAAATACTATTTCTACTACTACTACTACTAATAATAATAATAATAATAATATATAAAATACACTACTACTACTACTACCACAAATAATAATAAAAATAATAAAACTATTATTAATAATAATAATATAGAAAATACTACTACTACTAGTACTACCACAAATAATAATAACTTACCACTACTACTATCACTGTTAAATACTATTTCTACTACTACTACTATTACTACTACTAATAATAATAATAATAATAATAATAATAATAATAATAATAATAATAATAATAATAATATATAAAATACACTACTACTACTACTACTACAAATAATAATAAAAATAATAAAACTATTATTAATAATAATAATATAGAAAATACTACTACTACTACCAGTACTACCACAAATAATAATAACTACCACTACTACTATCACTGTTAAATACTATTTCTACTACTACTACTACTAATAATAATAATAATATATAAAATACACCACTACTACTACTAAATAATAGTACTACTACTACTAACAATAACACATCTATTACTAATAATAGTAATATAGAAAATACTACTACTACTATAACTACTATTACTATTATTACAAAGAATAATAATAATAATTATAATAATAATAATAATAAATACTACCACCACTACTACTACTACTAAATACTACAACTACTACTACTACTACCAATAATAGTAATACAATATATAACTACTACTACTACTACTATTTCAAATAATAATAATAATAATAATCATAAATACTACCACCACTACTAGTAATAATAATCCATCCATCATCCAACCCACTATATCCTATCACAGGGTCATGGGGGTCTGCTGGAGCCAATCCCAGCCAACACAGGGCACAAGGCAGGAAGCAAACTCCGGGCAGGGCGCCAGCCCACCGCAGGGCACACACACACACCAAGCATAAACACTGGGGACAATCTAGGATCACCAGTGCACCTAACCTGCATGTCTTTGGACTGTGAGAGGAAACCCACGCAGACACGGGGAGAACATGCAAACTCCATGCAGGGAGGACCCGGGAAGTGAACCTCAGTTCTCCTTACTATGAAGCAGCCGCGCTACCACTGCTCCACGGTGCTGCCCAATAATAGCAATAATAATAATAACTACTTCTACTACTACTACTAAGGAGTTTTATAAACTTACTTAATGTAGTAAATTCAGGTTTAAAATGAAGCTGAAAGTTTATAAAATGAAGCCGTCACTGTATCACATACACTTATGAGTTCATCTAAACTTCATTTTCACCTTCCAATGACAGCAGACCACAGTAAGGCCTTCACTAAATCGGTGATGTTAGCTGCCAATCAAATGAAGTTACTCTGAGCCGATTGCTCCATTTGTACATTTGCACAATTCAGCCAATCGCTGACTAGTAAGCAGGAGAGCCTGAGTGTGTTAGTGACATTTACAAATGTCAGTGTCAATTATCTGCCAATCCACCTATCTTAGTATCATCTACAAACCTGACCAGCTTGTTATTTATATTCCTATCCAAATCATTTATAAATATTAAAAAAATAGCAGCTGCCCCAGCACTGCCCCCTGCTGGACACCAGTCTTAACATCATCCAATTCTGAGAAGTAAATGCCACAGCTGTTTCATGGATTCAGTGCCTGTCGTTCACATTCTGTATATCCTGCGCCTGCATGTTGTCTGTGTGCCATTCGCATGTTCTTTTTAATTCCCACGCCCCCAAAGAGGCACAGGTTAAGTTACTTGGTGATTACCAATTAGCCCAAGCGCTGTGGTGGGCTGATCCAGGACTATTTCCTGCCTTGTGCTCAGTGCTGTTGGGGTGGGCTCCAGCCCCCCGTTATTTGGATTAATCTGGTTTGAGTAATGTAACATTATAGTACATACCTCTGGTGATCCATCACCTGAAAAAAGAAATCAGAGAACACTGGAATGAATACAAATTCAGCTCCTCCACTCATCCATTCACCCATCCAGTTTCTGAAGTCACCATGTAGGACAGACTGACATTACCCATTCTGACCTGCCTGGAGCACAAGTCCTTGCTTATAAAAGCCGGGGCCAGGAACTCGTAACGTCAGCTGGAAAAGTCTTGGAAAAGCAGCCTCTGTGCCTTATTTTAATAAGATGACTGATCACTAATCTTGATGTTGTCACACACGCGCACACGGGAGGCAGTCTAAGGGTTTAACTGAGGGTAAGCTACAGAGTCAGAGCCTGATGGAACACACTAATGCCTTTTCTCCATCTTCTGTAGACCTCCAGAAGGAAAGAACAATTAAAGCCCCTCCTACTTCCGATACCAGACCACGCCCTTCTGCCAACCTCACTTCGGCTTCTTCCTGCCAAATTTCTATAAAGCCCAAAAACTCCACCCACCAAATTAGTCACATTTGGCTTAGTCTTTAATGATCACTCTTTTCTTGATTAGTTGTGCTGGTGAAAATATACGAGGTGGCTTCCCCAAAACTTTAAAATTGTTTTTGTTTCTTCACAATGTATAATTTTTATGTCTGCAGACAAGAGTGAGTGAATTGTGCTTAAAAGTGGGTGGCGGCTCACTGGCTCTCACCTTTCCAAACCAATCCAATGACTCATGAAGGCGGAGCTCAAAGTAGGGGGCGGGGATTTTGACCTGCAGAGGTCAGTGGTGCTCTCGTTGACCTGGTCTGACAGACAGACAAGCTTCTGATGATGATGATGAATTGCCTACTGTCCAAAGGTCTCCTGAAAATATGCTATTAAATGTGTGTTGAGTGTGCAAGGAGCACATCACACATTTTGAAAATAAAGACAACCTGAGGTAAGAGGGAAAACCTTTCAGTAGCATCAGATCACACATCGACATTCAATGGCATCAATGAAGGAGTGGTGAACATGAACGATACGTCGTCGAAGGCGCTGTGCGTGCTCTCTGTTGTTCAGCGTTACGACAATATTGAAGGAGTCAATGAAAGCTTGAAAGAATTGGCAGCTATTTCCCTAATTAGTCACATTTGGCTTAGTCTTTCATGACAGATCTCTTCTTGATTAGTTGCACTGGAGACAAGAGTGAGGGAATTGTGATCCAAAGTGGGCGGCGGCTCACTGAGTGTCACCTTTCTAAACCAATCCAATGCCTCATGAAGGCGGAGTTCATAATAGGGGGCGGGGATTTTGACCTGCAGAGATCAACGCTGCTCTCATTGACCTGGACTGACAGACAGCAACCTTCTAATGATGATGATGAAGTGTCTACTGTCCAAAAATCTATTAAATGTGTGTCGCATGTGCAAGGAGCACTTCACACATTTTGAAAATAAAGACAACCTGAGGTAAGGGGGAAAACCTTTCAGTAGCATCAGATCATACATCGGCATTCAATGGCATTGATGAAGGTGAACATGAACGATATGTCGTCGAAGGTGCTGTGCGTGTTCTCTGCTGTTCAGCATTACGACAATATTGAAGGAGTCAATGTAAGCTTGAAAGAATTGGCAGCTATATCTCTCTATATTATATTAAAAAAAATATCTTATGAATAGACGTGACTTTTTTGAAGAGACTTTTTGGAAGGAAGTCACACGAGATGGAAACTTTTGCCATTAAATTCTGTCAAGTCACACCCTACTTACAACTATTTTAAAACAAGACCACGGTCATCAGGTGCATTTCGGCACTTAACCTGGACAGGCACCAATCCATTAAAGGGCTTACTTATAAACACACACACACACACTTACGAAGATCCAGTTTAGAATCACCTATTCATCTAAATATGGCGGCAAGAAACGATGAAGTCAAACGAATTAACATGAAAATTGTCGATCAGTTACACGGCAAATTGTATATATGCGTATCAATAGACTCTGATGGAACAGTTGGAGGTGATGGTATGGAAGATGAAAATAACAACTTACAATATCATGAAGAATATCTACAACTGTTAACACCGTCAGGTCTTCCACCGGCTGAATTACTGAAGGATGTATCGTAATGTTATTGTGTAATTTAAGTCTGAGTGATGGGCTATGCAATAGGACAAGATTAGTTGTATTAAAAATTGGTCAAACAATTCTGACATGTAAAATTTTAACAGGTGACTAGAAAGGTAATGTAGTCCATCTTCAGGGGATAACATTATACACCAAAGGAGATCTCGATATGCCATTCATATTAAAACGTTTACAGTTTCCCGTTTGAACAGCTTTTGCTATGACAATTAACAAATCTCATAGACAAACATTAGAAAAAGTCGGTTTATTTATTAGAGAGAAAGAAACGATATTCACTCACGGGCAGTTATCACGTTGCGTCATTATGATGTAAATCCATCCATCATCCAACCCGCTATATCCTAACTACAGGGTCACAGGGGTCTGCTGGAGCCAATCCCAGCCAGCACAGGGTGCAAGGCAGGAACAAACCCTGGGCAGGGCGCCAGCCCACCGCAGAGCACACACACACACACAGTAGGGACAATTTAGGATCGCCAATGCACCTAACCTGCATGTCTTTGGACTGTGGGAGGAAACCCACGTAGACATGGGGAGAACATGCAAACTCAACGCAGGGAGGACCCGGGAAGTGAACCCAGGTCTCCTAACTGCGAAGCAGCAGCGCTACCCACTGTGCCACCCATAAATCCAAACATTGAATCAAAATTTAATGCAATCTTGATGAAAGTTAATTCCAAATATTGTTTTTATTAAAGTTTTAAAGTCAAAGTGAAAATAATGCGTATGTAACAATTCCCATGAAAATAACAATCTCTTTAAATTGCATATCCGGTTAACCAAACCCAGGGGTTGGCGAGTGAAGCGTGCAGCGGGCGGAGCCCCCTACCAGTCCATCAAAGTATAAAATGCAAAATATGCATTTGAAGTAAACGGTGTGTCACAGTCTGTCAAAAGGACTGCCATTAAGAGAGGGGACAACAAAGAGCCTCAGGAGATGCAGATTTCAGGGCTCAAAACACTCAGATCGACACAAGTGGATTCACATATGAGGCGGCACAGCATCCACCTTCTGACTGCTCATCTAAACGAAAAACTGAAGAAATTTAACATTACTATCCAACTAGTAATGCAAACATGCTGGTACAGAATGGCCACAGCGTTTTAACACGTTGTACAGTATATCCATAGATCAACAAGGCTTGTACAAAGTCTGCGTGCTATTATTGATGCAATAGTCAAAATGACAGGAAGATATCGTAGCAGACAGACACATGGAGGCCAATAGCTGTGGTGGTCTATGCGTGTGTCTGTCTGTCTCCACTGTCACAGCACTCAGAGCTTCAGCTACCTCGTGCTACGGACCTCCTGAACAGACGACAGCAATTTTAGCTTCTGTATCTCCTATCAGCATCATGTTTTTTGTTCAATATCTTTTAGATCTCCCTTGAAACCCCAGCGGTTTAAAGTGTATGGACTGGAGGGATGGGGTCGTGTGTTTCAGGAAGAAGTCCTGGGGGTGGAGCCTTTGCAGTGTCGGATTTCACTACACACATTTTAACGGGTTGACCCCAGACGTGTGTTCTCATTTGAGAGTCATGTGACTAACCACCACAGACCATGTCACCATAAGAGACCACCAGGACACGGTGCATACCTTTTCACTTCTCTTCAAGTTTAGGACTTGAGTGATGTCCACATGTTCCACTAGTAAAATGCATCTAGCTGTTTAAATAATTTATTAAAGTGTTAAATAATAATGTTTCTTTTAAATGGGAGAATTGTTTAATGATTGGGGAAAAGATTTATTATTCTTTTTAAAAAATGCTAAAATTTATTTAGTTTAAGAAATTGCTGAGAGCCTGTATACAACGTATTCCTTGATTTATAATCCCAGGTCTGTTATTGGCTACTACAGCCTGACATTCCATGTTTGGCACAAGATCGATTGTTCATGCCTGCCTGGGTGTGCTATTGGACATACTGTATGTCTGTTAGATGTGCCTCATTGACTACTGTATAAAGTTGCTGAAGTGGTGTGAACATCTAATCTATCATCTCTCTTTCAGAAGTTCTGCATCCACAAACCATAAAAATAGAAAAGTAAATAATAAGAAGTAACGTAGATAGGATTTGAATTTAAGACCTGCCACTGCAGAGAACCAATATACAACTGGGTGAACACCAGACATGCCACTGCTTTGTGGATCAACCGGCAATGGCTTGGTGACACATGCTGGTGTCCCACCAGAAGAGAGCTGCTGTAGTCCAGTCGTGACAAAACCTAAAACCTGGACCAGGACTTGTGCCACATACACCATTGTGTAGAGTGAATCTGCAAGACCAAGTGACCATAGCAACATGGTACCTGAAGGGCAGCTGGCCATCGATCATCTTACAGAGGCTGTGGACTGATATGGCAGGTGTTAGCTGAAGAGATGAATGAACTGGGATAACAACAAGGTCCATCTTTGCCAGGTTGAACCAGAAATTGCACTCCTTCATCCAGGTTGCAATATCAGTGAGACATGCAGAGATTCCAGCTGATACCATGTGGTCCTCTGGAGACAACGGCAGGTAGTGCTGTGAATCATTGGCATGGCATTGATAGGAGAAACCAAAGGACTGGATGATAAGGCCTAGCGAGGATGTGAATATAGAGAGAAGAGGAGAGGACCAAGCAGAGATCCTTGGGGCACCCCATGCTGGCCTGGTTCACCTCTTACATCTCTCCACACCAGCAGATCCAGACAGGACTCAAACCAGCAAAGCACCTGAGAGAAGTGCCAGAGATACCAAGGCCAGATAGGGTGGTAAGAGAGGATAGATAGATAGATAGATAGATAGATAGATAGATAGATAGATAGATAGATAGATAGATAGATAGATAGATAGATAGATAGATAGATAGATAGATAGATAGATAGATAGATAGATAGATAGATAGATAGATGTGAAGGCACTATATGATAGATAGATAAATAGATGTGAAAGGCACTATATGATAGATAAATAGATAGATTATTGAAAGGCACTCTATAATAGATAGATAGATATATAGATAGAGTGAAAGGCACTATATGATAGATAGATAGATAGATAGATAGATAGATAGATAGATAGATAGATAGATAGATAGATAGATAGATAGATAGATAGATAGATAGATAGATAGATAGATAGATAGAGTGAAAGGCACTATATGATAGATAGATAGATAGATAGATAGATAGATAGATAGATAGATAGATAGATAGATAGATAGATAGATAGATAGATAGATAGATAGATAGATAGATAGATGTGAAGGCACTATATGATAGATAGATAAATAGATGTGAAAGGCACTATATGATAGATAGATAGATAGATAGATAGATAGATAGATAGATAGATAGATAGATAGATAGATAGATAGATAGATATGAAAGGCACTATAGATAGATAGATAGATAGATAGATAGATAGATAGATAGATAGATAGATAGATAGATAGATAGATAGATAGATAGATAGATAGATAGATAGATATGAAAGGCACTATGTGATAGATAGATAGATAGATAGATAGATAGATAGATAGATAGATAGATAGATAGATAGATAGATAGATAGATATGAAAGGCACTATGTGATAGATAGATAGATAGATAGATAGATAGATAGATAGATAGATAGATAGATAGATAGATAGATAGATAGATATGAAAGGCACTATATGATAGATAGATAGATAGATAGATAGATAGATAGATAGATAGATAGATAGATAGATAGATAGATAGATAGATATGAAAGGCACTATATGATAGATAGATAGATAGATAGATAGATAGATAGATAGATAGATAGATAGATAGATAGATAGATAGATAGATAGATAGATAGATAGATAGATGTGAAGGCACTATATGATAGATAGATAAATAGATGTGAAAGGCACTATATGATAGATAAATAGATAGATTATTGAAAGGCACTCTATAATAGATAGATAGATATATAGATAGAGTGAAAGGCACTATATGATAGATAGATAGATAGATAGATAGATAGATAGATAGATAGATAGATAGATAGATAGATAGATAGAGTGAAAGGCACTATATGATAGATAGATAGATAGATAGATAGATAGATAGATAGATAGATAGATAGATAGATAGATAGATAGATAGATAGATAGATGTGAAGGCACTATATGATAGATAGATAAATAGATGTGAAAGGCACTATATGATAGATAGATAGATAGATAGATAGATAGATAGATAGATAGATAGATAGATAGATAGATAGATAGATAGATAGATAGATAGATAGATATGAAAGGCACTATAGATAGATAGATAGATAGATAGATAGATAGATAGATAGATAGATAGATAGATAGATAGATAGATAGATAGATAGATATGAAAGGCACTATGTGATAGATAGATAGATAGATAGATAGATAGATAGATAGATAGATAGATAGATAGATAGATAGATAGATATGAAAGGCACTATGATGATAGATAGATAGATAGATAGATAGATAGATAGATAGATAGATAGATAGATAGATAGATAGATAGATAGATAGATAGATAGATAGATATGAAAGGCACTATATGATAGATAGATAGATAGATAGATAGATAGATAGATAGATAGATAGATAGATAGATAGATAGATAGATAGATAGATAGATAGATAGATAGATATGAAAGGCACTATATGATAGATAGATAGATAGATAGATAGATAGATAGATAGATAGATAGATAGATAGATAGATAGATAGATAGATAGATAGATAGATAGATAGATAGATAGATATGAAAGGTAATAGTAGGTAAATAAATGCAGAGGATATCTACTAAGATGAGGACAGATGACATTTTTGTGGCTCTCCTGTTGACAATGACCAGTAAAGCCAGCTCAGTGGAGTGGCCCTTCTAGAAGTCTGACTGATTAGGATCAAGCAGTCTGTGCTGCAGGGCTGAATTCCCAAAACCACAAAGTGAATTCCATTGCTGTCATTTATAACATTCCACCTGCTACTGTGTTCTTTGTTTCTTTCACTTGCCTGGGGTCTGAGGTTGTCTGAGGTCTGACTGTCCTGCTGACCCGGACCAGAGAAGTTAATTAAATTGCTATCTTGATGTGATGTGGTCCTGAGGGATCTCCCTGAGGGCAGGCACAAAAACAGCAGCCATGTGTGCACGTCTGCATGGCAGAGAGCTTTGGAATATTCATCAGTAACCCTCGTTGAAAAGCACTGATGACCACTGTGACCCTGGGGTCTGGTAGCCCGAGTTTATATAAATACTTGCAGATGTGGACAAATTTACTGGTACCTCTGTACAAAAAAAGACGATCCCACAAACTGAAAAAAATCATTGGCACCCAGCATTGTTTATTTTGTGTTTCACAAAAATCAGACTTTGCTTTCGAGTTTTGATTTCACATTTTTGGGACATCCGGGTGGTTTTCTGTTCGGTGCAGATCCTGTTGCCCTTACTCTTTGAACCCACAGCAAAATCGTTTTCCGGTCTGGAACACTTTCATTAGCACGTAAACCGAACCGCGTGTGAAACGCCCTCTGCGTCGCAGTTATAAATTCGCCATTTTTGAAAAAAAGTCTTCACTACAAAGCCTCGATGCTCACCCGACCACGGCATGGTGACGACTGAAAACCTGCTTTGGGGACCCCACAATGATTTTTCGAAATGTGGGAGTTATTTCTGCCCCACCCTGTACAACATTTTACTAAAAGCGAAAGCGGAGCTTCACCACGTGCTCGTGTCAGTGGGGGTGCCGCTTAAGCACAAGCAGGTAGACACAGACAGGGCCGATTTGATGTTATTTTTTTCCGAATACAAATAGATGGGAAAACCATCCATCCATCCATCCATCCATTTTCCAACCCGGTGAATCCGAACACAGGGTCACGGGGGTCTGCCGGAGCCAATCCCAGCCAACACAGGGCACAAGGCAGGAACCAATCCTGGGCAGGGTGCCAACCCACCGCAGAGATGGGAAAACATATACGGAAATAAATATTTGTAAAAATCCACTATTTGTGCTTATCCGAATACCGTATTCGGATTCTGCTCCACCCCTACATTACAGGGTTGGGCCATTAGGGCATTTAGGCAATGCCCGGTGGGCCACAGACTCTGGTCTGGTCATGGGCATAAATTTTATGTACTGGTTACTGTTTGACATTAAAATTAATTTTCTAAACTACTAAACATTATCTGTCCGGTACTGCGATTTCTATAGTCCTATATAATATACCGTATTACGTCATCAAGTTGTTTCAGTTGTTAGTACGTTGCACCGAAAAATTTTGTCAAAACTGCCTTTTGCCGATTTCTGTTTCGATACCGCTACATTTCGGTTAGCATATACATTATTGTAATTTATTTTATCTCAGTATTTAAATTCTTCGGTACTAGTAATTAGTTTAGATTATGTATTATGCATTTTATTGTTCACTGGTCGTCGGCTTGAGCGATAATTAGTGGTTTTCAGCTGTGATTATTAGTAGGCTATGAAGAAATAAAGTTATAAAGCACAGGATAGGAATTTTTCATATCAGGACGGAACATTTATAGACGCTTAAAAGGATGAACAAGATGGGACAACTGTGTCAACTTGCAAGTCTGTCCTCTCTGCTGTTACAAGGTGCTACTCCGGTTGATCCTCTTAACTGATTGCTTACAAGCAGGGCCGGATTAAGACGAAATTGGGCCTGATGCTGCAGCGCAAAAAAGGCTTATTTTTTCTCGGCATCATTGGTGCATGTGCATTCGACACTCACTCGTCTGTTTTCATCTGGGCCTATTGCTGCAGCATCAATAGCACCCAACGTAAACCGGCCCTGCTTACAAGAGCACTGGGTTTGCCAATAAGCTCCTGCTAACTCTGCCTGTGTCGCAAGTGCAGTGTGAACGACCATTCTCTGCGTTGAAGAGAACCAAAACCCGCCTGAGAAGCACAATAGCGCAAGAACATCTTGAGGTGTTCGTGTTGATGTCGGTGGAGAAAAGTATCTGAGCCAAACTTGACACTAACAGTATTGTTGATGACTAGGGATCTGCACTGGCAATCGGAAGGTTGCCGGTTCGAATCCCGTAAATGCCAATAGGGACTCTGCTCTGTTGGGCCCTTGAGCAAAGCTCTTAACCTGCAATTGCTGAGCGCTTTAAGTAGTGAGAAAAGCGTTATAAAAATCCATCCATCCATTTTCCAACCCACTGAATCCGAACACAGGGTCACGGGGGTCCGCTGGAGCCAATCCCAGGGCACAAGGCAGGAAACAATCCTGGGCAGGGTGCCAACCCACCGCAGGACACACACAAACACACCCACCACACACTAGGGCCAATTTAGAAACGCCAATCCACCTAACCTGCATGTCTTTGGACTGTGGGAGGAAACCGGAGCGCCCGGAGGAAACCCACACAGACACGGGGAGAACATGCAAACTCCACGCAGGGAGGACCCGGGAATCGAACCCAGGTCCCCAGATCTCCCAACTGCGAGGCAGCAGCGCTACCCACTGCGCCACCGTGCCGCCTCCGCTATAAAAATGCAAACAGTTATTATTATTACTAGTCATTTAGCCCGTTACAATAACGGGCGCTAGAACAGTAGTGCATAAACATTAGTAGGAACAGTCTATATTAAATGGCAAGGGACTTTGACGTCATTCTTTTTGTTGGTTGTATTTTTCTTTCTTTCAGCCTTTCTTTTGTTGATGTTCACTTGCTGAGCTGACCTTCGTGGGCTGCCGCCGTGTATTGTGTGTCTTTAATTTTCTGTGACAGTAATACTGTCTTGTACGTCCATAATATACCTTTAATTTTCTCTGGCTGTAATACAGGCATGCGCGTCGGTAATATGCCTTTAATCTCCTCTGACAGTAATACTGGCTTGTATGTGGCTGTAATATGAGTCACTGTATTGTGTACCTTTAATGTCCTCTCGCAGTAATACTGGTTTGTATTTCCGTAAAACGCCTCTAACGTTCTCTGACAGTAATATCGCGCATCGCACCGTGCCCCGCGCATGCGCACTTCACCAGAAGACACACACATGGACACCTGGACGCACATAGGGATTTTATTAAAGAGGACAAGGTAGTCGTGCCCGTCAAGGACGGGCTGCAGGCGACTTTTATCAGTGTTGCAGGGTAAAAGTAATTAAGTGCAAAGTTATTTGTACCATGATTAAATTTAGTAATAAAATGTTTTTTGTGCTACAAGACGAATCGGGATTCGAACCCAGGTGGACAGTAGGTGGTGTTAGGTCCTAACTTTGTTCCGGCATCCGGGATCGAACCACCGACCAAGGGTAGTGTGCACTCTACCACCTGAGCTGTATGGATCTTAGTTCCAAGCCAATAATAAACATAATAAAGTTGTTTGTAGTTTAAGTCATGTATGAAAGTGTTACACGCTATAAAATGAACGACTTATCTTTATCAAAATAAAATTATGAGTCATTAACACAATCAATGCATACTTAACGAATACGTAAACTATGTTTATTCAAGTATTTAAGTGGATATCCCTGGGTACACTACATTATTGATGTAAAGACCATCTTGATCCTCGTGGCAATCTTTTCAAACTAAGGCAGTAGAACGTTTTTATTGCAATCACAGACGCTCAATTTCGTGAACCAATTATGTTTGTTCTTCCGTGCGGTTGCTTCTGTAAGCTGCAAGTCGTTGGCGTTCATTTTGTCTCTGCTGCGAGATTTGAACACAAATAACAAAAAACATTTTATTACTAAATTTAATCATGGTACAAATAATTTTGCATTTAATGACTTTTACCCTGCAACACTGATAAAAGTCGCCTGCAGCTCGTCCTTGACGGGCACGACTACCTTGTCGTACTGCACGTCGCTGTTTATTCCACAGTTTTTGTTCTTCAGTAAAAATTCTTTTTGGTTTCTTCGTTTTTGGCAATTCTTGAGGTGTAGTCTGAGCACTTGAAATATCCAAAATCTTATTTCTTGTTGCATTTTAGTCTTCTTCAGTCGAGTGACTTCCTTCAGCTTTTCTTTTAATCCGATTGGTCACTCGCTTCCCAGTGCTTCGTTCAGCCAATCAAAACACTGATGTAAACGTACCAACCAACCAACCAACAGACAGACATGCTGAAATATATATATAGATGTGGCTGCTAAAAGCAGCGAACTGTGTAAGCTACTAGCCTAGGCCCTAGGGTACTGGCACTTGGACAGGACATTGACATTTGACATGTACTCTAATAAACGTGTAAGCCGTGTTACTATTTTTTTAATCTTTCATTACATTTTATTTCTAAGCATGTCGTCAAATTTGAAGTTGTGTCTAAACAACAGTGTATAGATTAAGTTTGGCAACAGTTTAGATAGAGTTCATAGCATAATCTCATAGCAAGTAGCGAGCCGCGTGCATCACAAATTTTAAGAAAATTACAATGAATAATGGGCCAAGTGGGTCGACCTCATCACCTCTGTCGTTGACGGATGGCCGATCCGGTTTTGAGACCCGGCAAATCGTTTAATCTGGAATGTCACACTCACGTTCAAGTTCTTCACTTGCAAGTACGTTACGTTCAGTCCAATGAAGGCGCTCTTTTGAACAAGCACAACACTGGCCGAAGGACTGACTGCACGACTGGACACACGTGTGTTATACGAATTCAAGAAAACAGCGACTTTGAAAAATCACTCAGATCCAATGATTTCGGATCTTTTCTAGGGGTCCCAGGCCATTTTAGAATCTCTTTATACACTGAACAAAAAGGGAAATGGCAGGTTGTTACATTTACAAGAATGTATTTACTTGATATTACATGTATTGTTTATGTGGGGCGGCACGGTGGCGCAGTGGTAGCGCTGCTGCCTCGCAGTTAAGAGACCGATTGGCTCCAGCAGACCCCCGTGACCCTGTGTTCGGATTCAGCGGGTTGGAAAATGGATGGATGATATTGTTTATATTCCACTTTTGAACATTTCTCGATCATGTTTAATTTATTGAATCTTGTGGGATGTGCAATATACAAATTTCAGTCATTTAGGTAGAATTCAAAATAGTTCTATTTAGTCCTTACCGGAAATTAATAAGAGCACCAAGCGGATTTACTGTATCATCAGCAGAGGTTGGGTAACTTGGCGGTAAAGTCACGTGACTTTCAAAGAAGCAACAAGCTGTTCGTCTGAGTTATTGTCGCTGGTGTAGAGAAAAAGGTTAGTGAAATAAAAGTTAAAAAAATAAAAACACACACAACAAGAAATATTCAGATATTCATTTAAAATACTTAATCACACAGACTAACGTTACTCCGTTTTGCGTTTTTTCTTGTATTCTCTTTTAATGCTTTCGTAAGAGTAGCGCAGTGGTAGCGCTGCTTCCTCGCTGCAAGGAGACAGGGATTCGTTTTCCGGGTCCTCCCCTGCGTGGAGTTGCTTTATTGACATGGGCCATGTTTATTTAACATACAGTTAGGTCCACAAATATTTGGACAGAGACAACTTTTTTCTCATTTTGGTTCTGCACATTACCACAATGAATTTTAAATGAAACAACTCCGATGCAGTTGAAGTGCAGACTTTCAGCTTTAATTCAGTGGGGTGAACAAAACGATTGCATAAAAATGTGAGGCAACTAAAGCATTTTTTGAACACAATCACATCCTCTGAACAGGATTTTTTTATTGATGGTAACGGATTTTCATGTCATCCACTTTTCAGGAGACACATCGCACTTTGTGAATGAGCTGTAAAGGGCCCAACATGTCTGTATATTTAGCATCAATAAAAAAATCCTGTTCAGAGGTTGCCATTAGTACAGAGTCTAAACTCAGCTTCAGCTTGGAGCATAACTGAGATGTCCAGTCCCACTCGTCTGGAAGGACAGCCTCTGAATGTAGGGGCATCAGCTTTGGGAATACCTGAGGTTGAGACTGGGCATCACCAACTTCAAACCCCATCCCAAACATGTAATTCCACCGATGCCTACTTAGATCCACAGATTCTAAAACCTAATCTACTGAATGAAAACAAGCGTTTATGACATTGCGATGTTTTACTATACAAGCTGGTGGGTGGCAACTTGTACATACTGTACTTGAAGAAGTGGCCCTTGGACATAAAAATGTTTGGAAACCATTGCTATACAACGCTGTCTAAGGGTGCTTTGCTGTTTAAGAATTTCCTCAAGAACAAAGGGAATCCCCAATTCAAGAAGACAAGCCCCTTATCCCAATTTCACTCCTTTCAGTTCATTTTTGTAACGTGTTCTTTCTTGAGTGTTGATCCGTATCAAGTTACAGTTCTGGGCTCCGCTCTGTACGACGCAGGAAGGCTGGACGGGTGAGTTTCTGCAGGAATGCATACACTGGGTGGCACCTTTTCAGCCTGTCAGCTGTATGTGGCCCACTGCCAGGAGGACCAGCCTGAGGGTATGAAGATGTGCGGGCGACTGGCCAAGCCTGCACGGAGTCAAATTCTTCTTTATAATATTACTAATAATTAATGCAAGGTGGTGGCGTGAGGCTGGAGGCAGCAGATATAAAGGTTTAGGTTTAGGTTTAGGTTTATTTGTCATATATAGGTTAACACAGGGTCAACATACAATGAAATGTGTATGACGAGAAAAACAAGTCACTCAGCCTAGATCCAATAAAGCTTAAAAAAAGATTACAAGTTAAAAATAGACAAGTCATATAAAATAAAATGTGTATGTTTTAAAAGAAGTTATAGAGCAATATGAGTTGAATGAGCAGCAAGTACAAATGACAGTTATTGCACAGATAATGTTTTATAAGTGCAGATGCATATTCCATAAAGTGCAGATGCATGTTCCAGTCAGTAAGCTGCACTAAAACTCACAGTAAGGCATATGTGTGGCATGAGGGTGACATCTGCCACTCTGACTGGCAAAAGCTCAGGACAAGGGGGTGTGTTGATACGGATAAGGCACTCAAAAAACTGGGGCTCATGCAGACTCATGATTGAGTACAGTGCGGTAACCCCAATACTAAACAGCGGCCATCATCAGGGTGCAGGCTTATTATGTATGGAGTATACAGTGGATTCAGACCCCTTCATTGTTTCCACCTTTTGTTGCAGTCTTGTGCTAAAATCATTTAAACGTATTTTTTCACCCATTAATACCCCAAAGCAGAAATAGGATTTTAGAAATTTTTACAAATTTATTCAAAATAAAACATCTGAAATATTCCATTAACACGAGTATTCAGGTCAGGTTGGGGAGCATGTACTGGTACAGCACTTTGCCACCCCCACCACACAACGAAACAGCTTGGGTTCCTGGTTGGCAATCCCACCCCAGGCAGACACGCGGTCCAGTCCCACCCTCCAGAAATGACCCTCTATCTGCTGCAGCCAGGTGTTATGTGGGCGTCCCCTTGGCCAACAGTGAGGGTCCTGCGAGCTGGATCACCCTCGGGTAATCACACTGCATAGCCATAAGTGCAGTAACTGACGCTCCCTCACAATTCAGGTCCTATGCCTCATTTGGGACTCCGTGAGCAACACAAAGTCAAGCCAGCGGTACCTAAGGATTCTCCAAAGAGACGCAGTACCAAAGGAGTCCAGTCTTCATCTCAGGTCACTGGATAGCGTCCGTGTCTCATAACCATATAGCAAGACAGGAAGCACCAGGACTCTAAAGACTTGGATCTTTGTCCTTTTGTATAGACCCTCGAAATTTGGCTCTGGTGCATCACATTCTCTTGATCATCATTGAAATGTTTGGAGCCCACCTGTGGTCAGTTCAGTTGACTGGACTGATTAGGAAAGGCACACACCTGTCTATAGTCCAACAGCTGAGCGAAAACAAAGCCATGAGGTCGAAGGATTAACCTGCAGATCTTAGAGACGGGCCTGTATCAAGGCACAGACCTGGGGACAGCTACAAGAAAATGTCTGCTCCATTGAATGTCCCCAAGTGGACTGATGTAAACGGACTAAGCGGATAGGACTGGTGAACTTTGCTGGGTTGAATGATCCGTCCTCATCTGTCATCATCTGTCAAGAAGGTTCCTCAGAGAGGCATTAAATCGGCACCAAAAATTGCCAACACTTCACTAGAGGACACGTACAGAACTCGATGTTTACGACGGGACAAAATAATCCTTAGGGACCCATCTCACGCAAGCCACCCACCTTTTCACTCTGCTGCCTTCTGGAAGGTGTTACAGTTTTATTAAGACCCCCCACTGGTACTCGTGTAGTGGTACTCTTGTGTTGTAACTCCGCCACGCAACCCAGTAAGCGCTTCTCTATTCGCTCATGCGCAGAACCTTCAACGGCGATGACCATTCCGATGTTACACTTAACGACTTTAGAAACTTCGCAACAGAATTAAAAAATCTAATTTTACATATTCTTGTTTTTGTTTTGTAATGTAAAAAACGATGCCGTTTTTCTCTTGTGTGTGCCTGTGGCGGGGTTATAACACGTGAGTACCACACATCAGACTACTGAAAAGTTTCTTCTCCCCGAGTGCTATTAGAGAACTACATCTTGTTGAAATGCAGTGACGCCTCGAACTTAATCCGTTTCAAGAAGTCGTGTGAACTTGGAATTGTTTGAAGTCCGAATCATATTTTCCACATTTGAAATAAAGGAAAGTGAATTAATTCGTTCCCAGGCCGTAAGCAACACCCATTTCAATAAACTTAAACAGCAAATACGCATAATTTAAGGTAAAAAAATAACACAATTAAATGCCCTAGGCAATAAATTAAAACATGAAAACAAATAAAATACGCAAATACGGTATATTATGCAGGCACGCAAAGACGCAGCGGTTCCTTCTGGCGCTTTGATTGTCCTTTTGTGTACTCGAATGTGTAGCTGTTCGTCATAATGACATTCTGCAGGGGGAAGAACGCCACCAGCCGGCACGATCTCCTATAATAAGACTGTGCAGCGAGCGGACTCTTCCAGCGGAGTTTCTCCTCTTCCACGACACATAGCCAGGCGTCTAATAGCAGGCCGTTTTAACATTTAATTCCTTTTCCTTGATATCCGCAGTTACATCGCTGATATCGTCGGTTTTAAATCTGATATCGAGTTTTTGAAATTTGACATCAAGATTTTAAAAAATGATATCGAGCTTTTCCATCCATCCATCCATCCATGTTCTAACCCGCTGAATCCGAACACAGGGTCACGGGGGCTGCTGGAGCCAATCCCAGCCAACACAGGGCACAAGGCAGGAAACAATCCTGGGCAGGGTGCCAACCCACCGCAGATATCGAGCTTTTGACATTTCATATCAAGTTTGTAAAATTTGATATCATTGTTTTGAAACTTAATTTTTAAAAAAGAGATCCTAAATGTTAATTTATTATGGTAGGCCGTTGTAACATTTAATCCGTATTCCTTTTTATGAAATATGATATCAGTCAGTCATCTAGTCAGACATTTTCAACACGTTATATCCCAACACAGGGTCACGGGGTTCTGTGCAAGGCAGGAACAAATCCTGGGCAGGGCGCCAGCCCACCGCAGGACACCCACCAAGCCCACACTCGGGACAATTTAGGATCACCAATGCACCTAACCAACATGTCTTTGGACTGTGGGAGGAAACCCACGCAGACACGGGGAGAACATGCAAACTCCAAGCAGGGAGGACCAGACGCGAACCAAGACGGGTCTCCTTACTGCGAGGCAGCAGCTCTACCACTGCGCTGCCCAATATGAAATCAAGTTTTTAAAATTTGATATCACGCTTCTGAAATTTGATATCGAGCTTGTAAAATTTGATAATCAACATCCTCAAACTTGTTATCAGATTTCAAAAGCGAGATATCAAATTTTATAACTCATGCCATTTTCCCAACCCGCTATATCCTAACACAGGGTCACGGGGTGTCTGCTGGAGCCAATCCCAGCCAGCACGCAAGGCAGGAACAAATCCCGGGCAGGGAGCCAACCCACCTCAGGGCACACACACACACACACACACCAAGCACAATTTAGAATTGTCAATACACCTAACCTGCATGTCTTTGGACTGATGGAGGAAACCCACGCAGACACGGGGAGAACATGCAAACTCCACTCGGGGAGCACCCAGGGTCTCCTAACTGCAAGGCAGCAGCATTACCCACTGCGCCACCGTGCCACCCCTGTTGAAGATTGTTTTTATTATATTGTATGCACTATTCAGGGGACACACTAAAATTTTGTTGTGCATTGACAATAAATGGCATTCTATTCTATTCTATTCTATTCTATTGTTCCAATGTTCTGACAAGCACAGTGGCCTCCATAATTCTTACATGGAAGACCACCAGAAGCCTTGCTAGACCTGTCCATCCAGCCAAACTGAGAAATCGTGGAAGAAGGACCTTGATAAAGAGGGGGGACCAAAAACTAGATGTTTATTCTGGATGAGCTCTACTGTAGAGAACCTGTTTGAAGATGAGAGAAACTTCCAGAAGGAGAACTTTGTCACATGTGTGGAAAAAGGGAAGGGGGTCCGAGGCGCTGTACACACACACCACCCATTTTATAAATCTGCTCAAACTCATTTTTAGGGTTTCGAGGAGATGCCGTCCATTCTAGAAGCTCAGGAAAGAATGCCAACCAGAATGTGCAAATTCAGCTTAACCTGCCCGTCGTTGGTATGTGTGGATCACAATATTTTGCCATCATTCTAACTTTTTTCTTATCATTCCTGCTGATCCTGACTGGCCAGTTTGGTTTGATGCTTGGGGACCTGCCACCTGAGCAGCCTGCTTCATTTTCTGTCATGGAGGAGAAATAACCTGGGGCAGCAGAATAAGTGTCTCCAATGTGAGCCTATGGGTAGGTCGGTGGGCAGTGCCCAAACAAAAAGGTTAAAAAAAAAAATTGCAACCATAACCAAATGCCCGCCATAGAATGCCATCCTTGTCATGCCACTGCCCTCAAGTCTCAAGTGGCAGTAGCACTGGTGGGAAGTAAAACTGGACTGGATGACGTCACCCACCTCTGATTGAACCCCTTGGCATGCCATCCTACGTGGCTCAGTGCTCAGTGCTGCTCTGTAACCACTCCAGAGTCGCAGGGGGCACAAATCCCAGCCTGGGACGTCATTTATACATCACTGTTTACGCACAAAAAGAGGCCTGAAATATGGGTACGCAACTTCCAGCGCAAATATTGGGATTTCTAAAAGAAAACTTGACAGGGGAACGTACGGATATTTTCAGCAACTCTGACCCATGAGTGCACAACGTTGCTGAGAAATGTGGAAATGATGACACTCTTGATCAAGTGCTGAAGTGCAGCCAAACCAGCTAAATGACGATTCACATGCATAATAAATCATATCACCGAGCCGTTATTGTAAGGCGCATTGACGTGACCAACATATGGCACCTCAACAGTCATGTACAGACTGTATTTTACTTCTCTTTTAGGCATTCAAATCTTTGTTAGATGAATGCATTCTGAGCGACTTTGGCATTCAAGTTGCGTTTTGTAGTGGCGCTTAATTGACTTCAATGTGACGTTACATCTGCGTTGTGATTGGCGGTCACGGCCATTACCTGGCCGAGACGTCAATGGAACGGAAGGACTCGGGAGAGAGAGTGGATCACTGAGGCAACACCTCCCCTGAGATGCTAGAGGGCAGCCCTTCCTGGGTGGCTGTGGCGCCACAGATTCCCGCAGGGCATGCTGGGACTTGGAGTTTGGTGCAGCCCTGTTGGGTTCTGAGGGGGTCGCCAGGGGAAAGCTGCCAGGTAATCCTGATGAACCCTCTGGAGCACTCCCAGGGGCTGAAAAAAAGGAGCCGCCTCACCCCACGCTGGGGGTCTGAGTCGGGAGGAAGTGGACGAAGCTCTTGAGGAAGGAGTGGAGGAGGAAGAACTGGCGGCAAAATGGACCGTGTTGTTGTCTTATGAGTCTCGTGTGCTGGGCTGTGCAAATAAACCACATGATGTGTGACAAAATCGTGTCCTGTCTGTCTGTGTCGGGGATACGGCGGCTGTACACACCCCAGGTTTCACAGCGTTCATTTGCCTCTGGTAAACGCCAACCTGTGGCCCAGATTGTAGTTTTGTGTGTTTAGCTGTTTTCAGGGGGACAGTTATCAGGCAGTCCAGAGAGTTTTTAACCTGTGGGGTTTGAGGTTCATCCTTCATTCATCCATCCATCCATTTTCCAACCCGCTGAATCGCTGAATTGCTGGAGCCAATCCCAGCCAACACATGGCACAAGGCAGGAACCAATCCCGGGCAGGGTGCCAACCCACCGCAGGACACACACAAACACACCCACACACCAAGCACACACTAGGGCCATTTTAGAATTGCCAATCCACCTAACCTGCATGTCTTTGGACCGTGGGAGGAAACCGGAGCACCCGGAGGAAACCCGGGAAGACATGAGGAGAACATGCAAACTCCATGCAGGGAGGACCCAGGAAGTGAACCCGGGTCTCCTAACTGCGAGGCAGCAGCGCTACCACTGCGCCACCGTGCCACCCTCATCCTTCATTGGATTCGTGAAATGTGGATCAGTTGACCTTATTAGACCTGACCCTTGACCACCTGGTGTTAAAACTCCTCCTGATAGGGTGACGTATGTAGGCAGGGAAAAGATGGCCGCCGCCACTGGGTTCACCCTCTGACTGCTCAGAATGTGTGTCATCTATAAGAAGAAATGCGACGATTTCTGCATAAGTTCTTCAAATCCTGTCAGGTGTCAGTTTCGAGTTTTGATTGCCTGCTGCAGCTGGGAGAACACCATCATATTACACGCCAGTCAACCAATCTGTCAGTCAGCGTTAGCCCTGAAGAGCAGGTACTCGTCACCTTGAGGTAAAGCAAATATACAAACAGTACTGGCATAGGCACTCGCCCACCGGCATTAATAATCTGTAGTAGCTAAAGTTACACCATTAATATAAACCTACACAGTGTTTCAAATTCTCTCTTATTACCGTTATAATTTGTATATATAATAATATGTATATATATATATATATATATATAGGGTGGCACAGTGGGTAGCGCTGCTGCCTCGCAGTTAGGAGACCTGTGGTTCGCTTCCCGGGTCCTCCCTGCGTGGAGGTTGCATGTTCTCCCCGTGTCTGTGTGGGTTTCCTTCCACAGTCCAAAGACATGCCGGTTAGGTGCATTGGTGATCCTAAATTGTCCCTAGTATGTGCTTGGTGTGTGTGTGTGTGTGTGCCCTGCAGTGGGCTGGCGCACTGCCTGGGGTTTGTTTCCTGCCTTGCACCCTGTGTTGGCTGGGATTGGCTCCAGCAGACCCCTGTGACCCTGTAGTTAGGATATAGTGGGTTGGATAATGGTGGATGTATATATATATATATATATATACACCGTATTTACATGTGTACCATGTGCACATTTTTTCCGAAAAATTAGCGTTAGAAAATCAGGTGCGCATCATACACGAGGAAATTTTTTTCTGTAATGTTTACTTCTTCTGCTTGGGCTCTCTCGCTCACTCTCTCTCTCGCTCGCTTGTGCTCTCTCTCTCTCTCTCTCTCGCTCACTCTCTCTCTCGCTCGCTTGTGCTCTCTCTCTCTCTCTCTCTCTCTCTCTCTCTCTCTCACTCTCTCTCTCGCTCGCTTGTGCTCTCTCTCTCTCTCTCTCTCTCTCGCTCGCTCTCGCGCGATGGAAGAAAGATAAACTTTCGTCATGCAACAAAAACAGAAGGGCCGTAAACGCTTCCTATACAATCACAACGCATGTCGTACACGGGGCAAAACGGTTTTCGCAATTTTCTTTGTAAAAATTAGGGTGCGCGTCTTACACGAGTGTGCGTGGTACACGAGTAAAAATGGTATATATATATATTGTCACACACATGTGCAAACTGTGCACCTGCACAGGACCGCCAAATCCCAGGGGCTGCCACGCCAATATATACTGAATATAAAACAGAAAGAGAAAATAACGACATAGCTGACGGCAATGTGGCCGAAAAACATTGTGTTTCTTGTTAATTAGCACGCTATATTTACTAATGTCGCTCGAGTCGGAGCAGTAAGCTATATGTAGTATGATAACATTCTGCCGTAATTAGAATATCATGGGCTGCCACTTAGTTTTCAAGTTACGGACACGTGCATATAGAAGCAAAGCTAGTGCAAGTGGGCGAGTCGTCTTACAAGTTAATGTTTCCATCCATCCATCCATTATCCAACCCGCTGAATCCGAACACAGGGTCACGGGGGTCTGCTGGAGCCAATACCAGCCAACACAGGGCACAAGGCAGGAACCAATCCCGGGCAGGGTGCCAACCCACCGCAGGACACACACCCACACACCAAGCACACACTAGGGCCAATTTAGAATCACCAATCCACCTAACCTGCCCTTTGGACTGTGGGAGGAAACCGGAGCGCCCGGAGGAAACTCACGCAGACACGGGGAGAACATGCAGACTCCACGCAGGGAGGACCCAGGAAGCGAACCCAAGTCCCCAGGTCTCCCAACTGTGAGGCAGCAGCGCTACCCACTGCGCCACCATGCCACCCCAAGTTAATGTTTCACCTAGTTTTAATAAAATATTAGTGTTAGGGCAATAGTCATGTTTCCGGTGGAAACAGCGAAAGCTGGCAAAACGCAGCAGCAAATTTCAGCAAAAGTTAAACGCTTGTGTCATGAGCACGAGGCGGCTGTGCAGTGTCCGCAATGGACGTGGCCATCTGCCGTGCATAAGATACCATATTGACATTGGCGGGTGAAGGGGCCACCGTTTCTTTCTCTGCCCAGGGCCGCCACGAGCCTAGAGACGCCCCTGGTAGGAGACAACTAAAGGGCTTGAATAATAGTAATTCTGCATCCGACCAGGGGGCAGCGGGGTGCGCTAACTGTCTTTCTCGATCCCTTGCAGACCATTCTCAGGAAATCCCGAAGGGTTCCAGCGCCTCTGATGACGTCACTTCCGGTTCTGGCACTTTTAATGATGTCACTTCTGGTCCACCCTATGATGACGTTGTATCCTACACTGGCCTTTAAAGCGGCCATCTTGTCCCTGTAACGGCAGTTCAGTTGTGGACTCCGATCTATAAAGATCTGTACAACAATGCTTAATTCCATTTTGCAGCCAGGGCATATTATTCGGGTGGCTGCCCCAAACCTTCTTAATGTCCCTTAGTGGTTCTTGTGACAGTATATATATATATATATGATACAGTATCTGCCAAATAATACCAAGAGTACATGTCACATGTTTCGCCCTACTTGGGGCTCATCAGGTATGTGCACTTTTGCTTTCCCTTATGGGTTATCAAACCTTGGCTGGATGTGAGACCCTTACCCAGAAGGGAGGCCAAGATATGCAAACAGTGGGGAAAAACTTCCAAAAAACTGGAACTTCCCTTTTATCATTGCAGATCAGTTTAAGTACTGTGGTGGATAGCTGGAGGATGGAAGGACCGGGAGAGAGACAATACCTTCCCCCGGGACACAACAGGGCAGCCCCCCTGGTTTGGATCGGGGCCACGGGATTGGAGCTTGGAAACTCAACCCTGTTGGGGCCTGTGGCCACCACCAGGGGGGTGACTGGAAGATTCCGGAGAACTGGACTGCAGCACTTCTACCATACCAGGAAGTGCTGGCAGAAGATCTTCAGGGAGCACCTGGAGCACATCTGGGTACGGGAGCCGGAGTCAGGAGTAGTGGAGGAGAGAGCTTGCAAAGGAAGGAGTGGAGACGGCAAAAGAGAGAAAAGGAATTAAGGCTCAGTCCCTTCTTCCTCTTTCTTTTCTGTTTGTGGTGATTTGTGTGCGGAAGGGCAAGAACTATGAATAAAAGTGTGAGTTTTGCATTTGTGTGTCTTGGTGTCTGTCGGAGTCTGGGCTGATTTACCACCATACCTAGGGGGCAACATCAGAAGTAAATATAACTTTCTTTTTCAACAAGCTTTTGCTGTTTTGAATGGATAAAATGAAATAAGACGTGAATAGATGGTCTACACTCCATCTTACTTTGAGCAGGGAGAAATAACACTCTCAAGATGAATATCCTCCCTAAGGGTCTGTTGCTATTTCAGAACATCCTCATATGCATTAACAAACTTTTTTTAAAGAAATTAGATTCAATCATAACCTCATTTATTTGGAATTTGAAAAATCCATGCATTCAAATGGCCTAAATCAGAAGGCGGCATGGCACTACCCAACTTTCAATTTTATTACTGGGCAGCAAACGTACAAGCTATAAAAACCTGGACATTGACCCAAACAGATGAACACACACAGGTTTGGTCCATAATAGAAATGAAATCTTGCAGTACCTCTTTATATTCTTTGCTTTGAGCCCCAGTAAATACGAGTTATCGCCAATATACTAACAACCCAATTGTGCTTCATTTACTCAGAATATGAACCAATGTAGGAAGCACTTCAAGTTAGAGAATATTTTATCTGCGACACCACTGCATGATGACCACCTTTTTCCACCCTCTCGAACCTACACAGTTTTTAAAGTTTGGAAAATGTATGGGATTAAATCGTTTAGAGATTTGTATCTAAATAACATCTTTGCATCCTATGAATAATTACACTCTAAATTTACATTTTTTTCCACTATCTCCAAATTAGAAACACAGAGCTGGAGGTGGCAGAGTTAAAGATGCTAAGATTTGCATTGAGTGTGACGAGGATGGACAGGATTAGAAATGAGGACATTAGAGGGTCAGCTCAAGTTGGACGGATTGGAGTCAGAGAGGCGAGATTGCGTTGGTTTGGACATATGCAGAGGAGAGATGCTGGGTATATTGGGAGAAGGATGCTAAGGATAGAGCTGACAGGCAAGAGGAAAAGGGGAAGGCCTAAGAGAAGGTTTATGGATGTGGTGAGAGAGGACATTCAGGTGATGGGTGTGACAGAGCAAGATGAGAAGGACAGGAAGAGATGGAAAAAGATGATCTGCTCTGGCAACCCCTAACGGGAGCAGCTGAAAGAAGAAGATGAAGAAGAAGCTAAACAAAATCTACCCAATTTTCCTCACCTTCCACCTGCACTATATTGCCAAAAGTATTGGGACCCCCCCCCCCCCCCCCCCCAATCACTGAATTCAGGTGTTCCAACCACTTCCATGTCCTCAGGTGTATAACATCGAGCACCTCAGCCTGCAGACGACTTCTACAGACATCTGTGACAGAATGAGTCCCTCTCAGGGTCTCAGGGGATTGAAGCCTGGTACCGTGATAGAATGCCACCTGTGCAATAAGTCCATTCACTACTAAATATTCCACAGTCAGTGGTATTATAACAAAGTGGAAGCAACTGGGAACAACAGCAAGTCAGCCATGAAGTGGTAGGCCACATCAAATCACAGAGTGGGGACAGCGCATGCTGAGGTGGGCAGAAGTCACCAACTTTCCACAGAGTCAATAGCTACAGACCTCCAAAAGCTCAAGAACAGTGCAGTAGATAGAGAGCTTCATGGAGTGGGTCTCCACGGCTGAGCAGCCACAGTCAAGCCTGACATCACCAAGTGCAAAGCAAAGCATTGGATGCAGTGGTGTGAAGCCCATCAGACGCCACTCGACTCTAAAGCAGTGCAGATGTGTCCTCTGGAGTGACGAATCACACAATCCGATGGACAAGTCTGGCCAGGAGAACGGGACTCGCCTGACTCCATTGTGCCAAGTGGAAAGTATGGTGGAGGGGGGATTATGGTGTGGGGTTCGACTTGGCCCCTTACTTCCAGTGAAAGGAACTCTTAATCCTTCAGCATACAAAACCATTTTGGACAATTAGTTGGGAGCAGTATGGGGATGGCAACTTGACCGCACACGCACCAGTGCACAAAGCAAGGTCTGTAAAGAAATGGAGGAGTGAGTTTGGTGTGGAGGAACTTGAGTGGCCTGCACAGAAAGAGCCCTGACCTCAACTCGACAGAACACCTTTGGGATGAATTACAGTGGAGACTGCGAGCGAGCCAGGCCTTTTTGTCCAACATCAGTGCCTGACCTCACAGATGCTCTCCTGGTCCAGAATTCCCATAAACACACTCCTAGACCTCGTGGAAAAGCCTTCCCAGAAGAGTTGAAGCTGTTAGAGCTGCAAAGGGTGGGCCGACTCCGCATTAAAGCGTGTGGATTAAGAATGGGATGTTATTAAAGTTCATGTGTGTGTAAAGGCAGGCGTCCCAACACTTTTGGCAGTGTAGTGTATTTCTATTCCAGAAGAGATGTTGATCAGTCTTGAGGACTCAGACAGCATTTCTATAATATATAAAAACATTTTACAGTCCCTCCCTTTTAAAGATCCCAGAGCACAGTTGGAAAAGGATCTCTTACTCAACATTTCAGAAATGGAGTGGAAGGCAGCCATGCACAGAATTCACTCGAGCTCCATATGTACAAAAAAGTTCAACCATTCAACTTAAAATCTTTTATCGAGCACATCTGTCTCATTTAAAATTGTCCAAAATGTTTCCAGGGTAAGAGCCAACCTGCGAATATTGCAATCGAGTTCCAGCCTCACTGGGCCACATGTTCTGGGCCTGCACCAAATTAACATCATTCTGGACCAAAATCTTTAACTGCCTGTCAGACAGCCTTGGTGTCCCAATCCCTCCTAATCCATTAACAGTTGTGTTTGGTGGGCTCACAGAGAGGCTTAAAGTGGAGGAGGACAAACAAACTGTATTGTCCTTCACTTCACTATTGGCACGTATTGCTCAACTGGAAGAATCCTAACTCACCTTTTTTAAGTCAGTGGGTAACTGATGTTTTATATTATTTGAAATTGGAAAAAAGTCAAATTCTCACTTAGAGGACCTGTGCAAAACTTTTTTAAAAACTTGGCAGGATCTAATCAATAACATCTTATATATAAATGTCTACGCGTGGAAGTGTGTGTGTCTGTCTGTCCGGCCCAGAAGTGCTTGGCTACAGCATGAAGCTCAAAGAGCCGGCAAGGTGGTCCCAAGTTAACGAGTCGGAAGAAGAAAGAACTACGAGGCTACAGCATGAAGCTGAAAGAAAGTGACTCCATCGCCAAAGTGAAACCACCGAGGAAAGACAAACTCGCTTAGCCGCTGATATACAAGCGAGGTGAGCACATCGGCGAAATGAAACCTCCGAGGAGAGAGGAGAAAGAAACTCGCTTAGCCATTGATACACAAGCGAGGTGAGCACATCGGTGAAACGAAACCTCCGAGGAGAGAGAAACTCGCTTAGCCATTGATACACAAGCGAGGTGAGCACATCGGTGAAACGAAACATCTGAGGAGAGAGAAACTCGCTTAGCCGCTGATACACAAGCGAGGTGAGCACATCGGCGAAACGAAACATCTGAGGAGAGAGAAACTCGCTTAGCCACTGATACACAAGCGAAGTGAGCAAATCGGCGAAACGAAACCTTCAAGGAGAGAGAAACTCGCTTAGCCACTGATACACAAGTGAAGTGAGCAAATCGGCGAAACGAAACCTCCAAGGAGAGAGAAACTCACTTAGCCGCTGATATGATACACAAGCAAGGTGAGCACATCGGCAAAACGAAACCTCAGAGGAGAGAGAAACTTGCTTAGCTATTGATACACAAGTGAGGTGAGCAAATCGGCGAAAAGAAACCTCCGAGGAGAGAGAAACTCGCTTAGCCGCTGATACACAAGTTGGGGAGCACATCGGCGAAACTAAACCACCGACTGCATTTCAGTTTTTTTCTGACGATTTCAATAGCTTCTAGGAGACCGGGCTTTTTACAGCACAGGTTTACACAGCTAGTTTTAGAGTAAGCATTTAAATTGGGGAGAAAAGACTCCCTTCTCTCTTTACTATTCTTAACAGTTTTGCTCTGGTTGTTGGCCTTCCTCTCTTTCTTATGGGTGTGGGTTGATTTGATTTTAGTTTTGTTAAGTTTGACTTGATATTTTCATCCCCCATCCATGACAGGACAGCCTCCCAGGACTGCGGTAGATATGTGGAACCCAGCGGGGCATGATGGGACTTGTAGTCTTGAGAGTCAGCCCTGCTGGGTTCCATTGGAATCACTAGGGGGCACTGTAGGGAAACGGGATCCCTACTTTTCGGGACTTTCCTTCCTTCGGGCTATGCCCTGGCACTGGAAGTACTCTCGGGTACTCTCAGGTCCAACAGAAATGGAAGTGGTGAGTCAGAGCTGGCAGGACGGGAGGGGACAGTCGCTGGAGGGAAGTGAATGGGCAGAGAGAAAGAAAGAAGAAAATGATTGTGTTTATTGGTGCTTGTGCGACCAAGACACCTGTTGTGAGGTCTCTTATAATTAACGCCTCTATCATTATTATTGTGCTAGTTGTTTCCAGGGTTTGGGGCTCAGTGTTGCCCCCTATCTGTCACAAAACACAGTAAATGACATGATACTGGATGGGCGAATCACGCATTCAGAAAATTGCAAGGATAAAATTGACCTTACCTGAGCCGCTGCTATCCATAGGGGCCTGCAATAATGAAAAAAAGGACACCAGTTAGTCTTTTGCTTTATCCACGGCGGTCTGCATGTAATAAATCTGGTCTGGTGAATAAGTGGGCATCCCCAGTAATGGACGGATACCATCGTTCCAATCACGGATGCCTTTCTTTATGACGTGCAATCAATTCAGTTTGCCACTGAAGCATCTGAATGAGGGTTGTAGCAAACAGCGGGCACTGGAGAGCTGGAGTGCCACAGCATATGGGTCTGAAAGCTTCTTGGAAGGAGAGATTCCAGTTTTTGATTTGTAATAAATTTGCAGACCTTTCTGAAGACACTTGGTCACTAAGGGTCATTGAGCATAGGCTGAGGGGCAAACACGTCACATTTCTCCATTTCAAATGGAATCTACGACACAGTAAAGTGTGCAGCAACTGAATCTGCCACACTATCGTTCCAAACAAGGAAGCCCCACCATTGAAATTTATTATTTTTCTCACAGAAATCCAGAGTTGGTTTCCCCATCATGTACCTGTTACTGATTATCCAGGAAGTGACATTCTTGAAACAAGTCAGCCAGAAAAAAATGCCACAAATGATGCCAAGAATGAGCTGTTCCAGTGACAAATGGACTGTAAACTACGCCTTTAAGGTGCCGCGCCGGCCTGTCTGAGCTGCCCTGCTCTGTTTTGGTTGAAGCGAAGCCATCGCAGCCAGCCGAGCGAAACTTCAATTTCACTTTCAGTCCCAATGAACTCCGCGGTAACCATGGGGACTCAGTATTATAATCCGCCATCATACAGCCAATCAAGTTAACTTTATGCTAATGTAGTTTTCTGTGCTATTGTGACTCTACAGCAATGCAGCAATTATTCATTACAACAGTCTTGCACATTGAAACAAGTAAGTGTAGGAGGATAAGAGGCAGAACAGAAGGACAGACAGGTTAGTCAGCGGGATGAAGAAATCACTTTGTGCCCGGCCAGACCAATATGTTATTTAGACAAGTGGAAGCCCGGAGTTGGGAGCAGTTCTGCCCCTCATACGGCTGGTAGAAGTGGTCCTCATGAGGCAGCCCAGTTGGGACACATGTGGGGGTGCTTGGGAGTTGGACCCTGCTGGGATCCATGGGTGCCAATAGAGGGCACTGACAAGGGGGGGGGGGGGGGGGGTTAAGGGGACTTCCACACTTTCTATTTGACCCGGAAGTGCTTCCAGGAAGAGACAGCATGGCAACTGGAAACATTCCCTGGTCCGGCTGGGAAAGAAGCCCGCCGCCTCACATTGGATGAGTCAGAGTCGGGAGGCAGTGGGCAACACTCAACCGGGAGGAAGAGTTTGTTTGATGTTATGAATATTACAGCTGGTTTAATAAATATCTTCTATATTTAATCTACAAGTGTGTTGGGGTTTGCTTTATCACTGGTTTGAGGCTCAGTGGCGCCCCCTAGTGGTTACAACAGTGAAGACATTTCTTAAATGTAAGTTTACATGAATTTCCATCCATCCATTTTCCAACCCGCTGAATCTAAACACAGGGTCACGGGGGTCTGCTGGAGCCAATCCCAGCCAACACAAGGCACAAGGCAGGTACCAATCCCGGGCAGGGTGCCAACCCACCGCAGGACACACACAAACACACCCACACGCCAAGCACACACTAGGGCCAATTTAGAATCACCAATCCACCTAACCTGCATGTCTTTGGACTGTGGGAGGAAACCGGAGCGCCCGGAGGAAACCCATGCAGACACGGGGAGAACATGCAAACTCCACGCAGGGAGGACCCGGGAAGCGAACCCAGGTCTCCTAACTGCGAGGCAGCAGCGCTACCCACTGCGCCACCGTGCCGCCCTACATGAATTTCCCTATATAAAATCATTGTTGAAACCATTTACTGTACTACAGTTTTTATGACTGTTGTGACCACCAGGGGGTGTTGCAGTATCCCAAACCCTAGACATAAACACAGAAACACAAGTCCCAGGTTGAAATAAGAGGTTTATTATAATAAACTAGCTGAAATACCCAGCGTTGCCCGGGAGGAAAATATAGTGTTTTTTTTTAATTGTTTGAGAAAAATATAAAAAAAAAAAACACAACTTTAAAAATAAAAATAAATTAAGAAACAATGAAGACTCACTAATGTGCTTGTCCTGCGGTCTTTCATGTAGGTTATCATCCAGTTGAGGCTCGGAACTGGCCGACTCGATTTAATTTCAAAAGCAACAAACATAAAGAATGCTGGCAGTCACCTGCAGTTCGCCCTCTGGTGGTCGTTCTGAGTGTCAACTGGATGATAACATGCATACAAGACTGCAAGATCAACCCTCACCATACCCAGAAGGGGGTGGGTTAGGGTTGATTTCACCCTACGGTATTTTAAGTCGACCAATGAGAAACGTGTGTACCAATACATCAAGTGGAGTCTTGAAGGTCCCTAAAGTCCTGCTGTCCACCACACTACTTGCTCACTTGTTCCAAGTGTCTGTGGTCCTCTGAATGAGGATAAACTTCCTAATGTTTTTGTGAAATTACCCCTTCACAAGTTTCTAACTGTGTCCCCGTGTTCTTGATGAACTCATTTTAAAGTCAGCGTCTCGATCCACTGGACTGATTCACATCATCATTTTAAACACTTCAGTCAGGTCTCCTCTTAAACTGTAAAGGCTCAGCTCTTTTCATCTTTCCTCATAACTCATCCCCTGTAGTCCTCTAATCAGCCCAGTCGCTCTTCTCTGGCCCACCTCTAGTGCTGTTATGTCATTTTTGTAGCCTGGAGACCAAAACTGCACCCAGTACTCCAGATGAGGCCTCACCAGTGTGTTATAAAGACTTGAGCAGAACCTCCTGTGACTTGTACTCCACACATCAAGGCGCTATATAACCTGACATTCTGTTAGCCTTCTTAATGGCTTCTGAACACTGACTGGCAGTCAATAGCTTAGAGTCCACTATGACTTCTATGTTCTTCCCAAAAGGGGTACTCTCAATTTTCAGACCTCCCATTGTGCACTCAGACCTAACAAGACCTAAACTTAATGCAAGCATTAGGCTCAGCTCTTTTAATCTTCCCTCATAGCTCATCTTCTGTAGCCCTCTAATCAGCCTAGTCACTCTTCTCTGGACCTTCTCCAGTGCTGTTATGTCCTTTTTGTAGACTGGAGACCAAAACTGCACCCAGTACTCCAGATGAGGCCTCACCAGTGTGTTATAAAGACTGAGCAGGACCTCCTGTGACTTGTACTGCACACATCAAGGCGCTATATAACCTGACATTCTGTTAGCCTTCTTAATGACTTCTGAACACTGTCTGCCAGTTGATAGTGTTGAGTCCTAAATCCTTCTCATAAGGTGGACTTTCCATGTTCAGACCACCCATTGTGTATTCAAACCTCACATTTTCACTTCCCACTTATAATCCTTTACATTTACTGACATTAAATTTCATCTGCCACAAATCTGCCCGAGTCTGTCTGCCTTCCAAGTCCCTCTGTGATGATTCAACAGATTCTCCATTATCTGCCAATCCACCTATCTTGGTATCATCTGCCAACTGAATCAGCTTGTTCTTTATATTTCTGTCCAAATCATTTCTAAATATTAAAAACAGTTCTGGCCCCAGCACTGACCCCTGCTGGACACCACTCTTAACTTCACCAGTCCTCATAAAGTTCATCACACCCTCATCACCCTATGAACCAATTCTGCACCCACCTACACACCACACCCTGAACTCTCTCTTGTTTTAGTTTGATGCCCACCCTCTCATGTTGCACCTCATCAAATGCTTTCTGACAGTCCAGTTACATAACATCATCTGCTCCATTCTGCTCATACCCTTTTGTCGCCACCTCATAGACTTCCAGTATGTTAGTAAAACCTGACCTCCCTCGTCTGACCCCATGCCAACTGTTCACTGCCACTCCAGTTCTTGCCAAGGTCTGCTCAATCTTCTCCTTAATAATTCCTTCCATTCATTTTTGCTGTGGTGCACGTTAAGCTTACTGGCCTACAGTTGCGTAGATCTGCCTGATCTCCCTTTTATTTGACAAGGATAATATTTGCCATTTTCCTGTTTATGAATGCCCCCAGTGTGCAGTGACGTCCTAATAATGTGCGTCTCTAGCTGTGCCCAGTAACTTCCTTAAGCACTTCGTGAGAAACGTTCTCAGGTCCTGGTGGTTGGTTCATATGCAGTAAGCACAAGCAAACATTCCTCGTTCCGAGTAAAGTCAATTTAAACGAACTGAGTCATAGCAACGCACCCCAAGAATCACTTTTATGGGGGTGCCTATCCAGGACTGGATACCCACCTGCTACTTTAGAACTTTCTTATTTAAGATCATTAACTCCCCCCAGCACACCCACCAGCCCACTTAGCATGCCAGAAAGGAAAAATCATTTAAGAAGCAGCAGCTGGAAAAACAAGCACTGCAGGGCAAAGCATTGAAGCGCTAAGTCCCGTCCCAGTCAGGCCTTCATCACGTTCACTGAATGGCGGCCTGAGGGTGAATCGCTTCGAGGTCTGTACTCACCGCGGTGACCGCCAAGACGAGAACGGCCAGGAGGCTGAGGGCTGCAATTCTGAACATGGTGACACTCCTTGTGTGTGTGTGTGTGTCGCTGATGGACTCTCTGAGCCTCGTTACTGAAGCCCGGGCTTTATATCCTGTCAAGGGACATCCGAGGGCGGAGTGTCACCAAACAGGAGAAAGAGAGAGAGAGAGAAAAAAAAAAAGTGGTCAGGCCACATTGAGGTGGAAGATCTCTGCAAGCAATGATGCAGCTTAAAACTGGTTCTTTATCAAATAAAACTTTTCTAAATAAACCGGTTCCTAGTTTATACCACCTGCTCCAGTGATGGACCAGGATTGCTGGTCGTCCATTACCTGGTTTAAGAGGCACATATTTATGAAGAGCAGAGATGGATGGTGTTCCCTTACATTGCCAGAAGATACTTCTAGAACAGGGGTGGGCAATGTCAGACTTGGAGAGCCGCGGTGGTGGCAGCTTTTTGTTTCAAACCAATTTCTTAATCTTCTTCTCCTTTTGGCTGCTCCCATTAGGGGTTGCCACAGCGGATCATCTTCTTCCATATCTTTCTGTCCTCTGCATCTTGTTCTGTTACCCCCATCACCTGCATGTCCTCTCTCACCACATCCATAAACCTTCTTTCAGGCCTTCCTCTTCTCCTTTTCCCTGGCAGCTCTATCCTTAGCACCCTTCTCCCAATATACCCAGCATCTCTACTCTGCACCAATGTTCCCTCTAAGCTGAGCGCGTGAGCAATCGCTCACACGAATTCAGAGCATTGCTCATACTTCCCGCATGATCGCTCATTCCGACGGCGTCGCTCGTACTTATCGCACGATCGCTCACTCCGACCGTCGGAGTTGGTGCTCATACATTTTTGGCTTAAACAAAATGTCGCTCATAAACAATATTTTTTGCTCACTATATGCTACTCCTTAGAGGGAACATTGCTCTGCACATGTCCAAACCAACGCAATCTCGCCTTTCTGACTTTGTCTCCCAACCGTCCCACCTGAGCTGACCCTCTAATGTCCTCATTTCTAAACCTGTCCATCCTCGTCACACCCAATGCAAATCTTAACATCTTTAACTCTGCCACCTCCAGCTCTGTCTCCTGCTTTCTGGTCAGTGCCACCGTCTCCAACCCAGATAACACAGCTGGTCTCACTACCGTCCTGTAGACCTTCCCTTTCACTCTTGCTGATACCCATCTGTCACAAATCACTCCTGACACTCTTCTCCACCCATTCCATCCTGTCTGCACTCTCTTCTTCACTTCTCTTCCACAATCCCCATTACTCTGTACTGTTCATCCCAAGTATTTCAACTCATCCAGCTTCACCAACTCCACTCCCCTCATCCTCACTATTCCACTGACCTCCCTCTCATTCACACACATGTATTCTGTCTTGGTGGTCCTACTGACCTTCATTCCTCTCCTCTCTAGAGCAGATCTCCACCTCTCCAGGGTCTCCTCAACCTGCTCCCTACTATTGCTACAGATCACAATGTCATTAGCAAACATCATAGTCCACGGGGACTCCTGTCTAATCTTGTCTGTCCACCTGTCCATCACCACTGCAAATAAGAAAGGGCTCAGAGCCGATCCCTGATGTAATCCCACCTCCGTCACTCCCACCACAGACCTCACCACTGTCACACTTCCCTCGTACATATCCTGTACAACTCTTACGTACTTCTCTGCCACTCCTGACTTCCTCATACAATACCACAGCTCCTCTCTCCTCACCCTGTCATATGCTTTCTCCAGGTCCACAGAGAACTCCAGAGAACATGCAACTCCTTCTGGCCTTCTCTAAACTTCTCCATCAACATCCTCAGTGCAAACATCCCATCTGTGGTGCTCTTTCCTGTCATGACACCATCCTGCTGCTCACTAATCATCACCTCACTTCTTAACTGAGCTTCCACTACTCTTTCCCATAACTTCATGCTATGGCTCATCAATTTTATCCCCCTGTAGTTACTACAGTCCTGCACATCCCCCTTATTCTTAAATATCGGCACCAGTACACTTCTTCTCCACTCCTCAGGCATCCTCTCACTTTCCAAGATTACATTTAACAATCTAAATTTAATTTAGAAAATTTAGATAATTTAAAAACTCCACTGCCATCTCTCCTAAACACCTCCATGCTTCCACAGGTATGTCATCTGGACCAATGGCCTTTCCATTCTTCATCCTCTTCATAGCTGTCCTTACTTCCTCCTTGTTAATCCGTTGCTCTTCCTGATTCACTATCTCCACATCATCCAACCTCTTCTCTCTCTCGTTCTCTTCATTCATCAGCCTCTCACAGTACTCTTTCCATCTGCTCAACACACTCTCCTCACTTGTGGGTATGTTTCCATCTTTATCCTTTATCTCCCTAACCTGCTGCACATCTTTCCCAGCTCGGTCCCTCTCTGTAGCCCACTGGTCCTTTTCTCCCTCTTTAGTGTCCATCCTCCCATACAACTCATCATACGCTTTTTCTTTAGCCTTCGCCACCTCTCTCTTCACCTTGCGCCTTATCTCCTTGTACTCTTGTCTACTTTCTGCATCTCTCTGACTATCCCACTTCTTCTTTGCCATCCTATTCCTCTGTATGCTCTCCTGTACTTCTCCATTCCACCACCAGGTTTCCTTTTCCTCCTTCCTTCCTTCCTTCCTTCCTTCCTTCCTTCCTTCCTTCCTTCCTTCCTTCCTTCCTTCTGAATGAGAAGTCAATTATTGCTGATGAAGCCCTTATTGCTTAAGTGACATTTTGATTCTTCATTTTAGTGGTGGTCCCCACCCTTAATTGCTTATTTCAGTCTTAAACAGCTGCATTCATTGTTTTAGTGGCTCCTTATTAACAATAAGATGTAAATGACAGAGCAGCCAGCAGTTCTCCATCTCACTTGTTTCCATTGACATCTCTCTGTGTTCATTATGCACTGTTTGATTTAATGAATCACTTAATAGAAAAATGTGACAGACTGAAAATCAAAAGTGTTAGGCTTCAAATCATTTGGATGACATCCTTCCAAAGCGAAAAATCTACGATATAAGAACCTTAGATTGCAGACTAGCAAGCCATAAAATTAAATAAAGTCTGAGACTGACAAGGATTGGTTTCTAATTAAGCAATTGGGTTGGAATGAAAACCAGCAGTCCACTGTGGCCCTCCAGGACCAACACTGCTCACCCCTGTTCTAGACCAGCTCTATCTATCTATCTATCTATCTATCTATCTATCTATCTATCTATCTATCTATCTATCTATCTATCTATCTATGTAGTGGTCTCAAACTCTGGTCCTGGTGGGCCGCAGTGGCTGCTGGTTTTCATTCTCACCCTTTGCTTAATTAGTGACCAGTTTTATGTTGCTAATTAACTTCTCTTGAATTTATTTTAATTGACTTGTTTCTTTAAGATGTGTTCCCCTGAATTGCTTCATTTTTTTCCTTAACTGGCACCCAAACAGAAATGGGTACTGGTGTACTAAACGGACGGCAGTGAAACCTCCCCCACGGAGCGCAACACTAGAATGGGGAGGGGGAAACCTTAAATTTGTATGTATTTTTTTTTATCCCAATAAATATGTTATGAATTCGTCAAAACGCTTCTGTTTTCGTTTGTCATGCCGTCCGTCCATTTAGTACACAAGTATCCAGAAATGAAACATGAAGTGAGGGAGCCAAGAGGAGACCAACTAAGTGAGGGCCTCAAATGCCAACCAATTTCATTCCAACCAGTTGCTTAATTAGGCGCCAATTCTTGTTGTTAATTAAACCCATTCTTTAATTCCATGGCTGTCATGTTGCAATAGCAGACATTTCTGAAATTGTTGATTTCCTCTTTTCTAAGAGCACTGGTAAAATGTTTTGGGGTCCTGAGCAGATCAACACTCCTGAAACCTTCACCTTTCTTTATTTTCAGATATTGAATGATGGACACCAGTTGTTTTGGTTCATTTTATACTCCATTATTGTTTGGCTGCCAATTAAGGAAAAAACAACAAAGGGGCTGAGTCTTCAAGAGTGAGTCCATTAAAATAAATTCAAAAGAAGTTAACTAGCAGCAAAAACAGGTCACTACAACTCTATGTGTAAAGAAGTGCTTACTGACTGCTCTTTTAAATGCACTTCCACTTTAATTTCTACTGAGGTCCTCGAGTACGTAATACACCCTTAACTCTTTGAGGGCTGAATATTTTTTTCCAAAAAACATAGTTTCTGAAAAGCAATGGTTTCACACAGAAATCAACATAAAATGTCTGTTGCTGCATGCTGCGGCTGCCAGTTTGCCAAGAATGTGCGGCAGGCCTGCTGCCAGGCTGTCTTCGCGTGACTGGGGCGGCAGTAGCAGCAGCAATCATGGCCGCAGTGCATTGCAATCTGGTTTCTATCATTGTTAAGTGGCAGTCCTCCTGGTGAACATTGCTGTAGGCGTGTCAGCTACATGAACCTGTTCAGCACCATGATTAGCTGGGGACCAGTCAGCTGAAGCTGGCATCTCACATTTGTTTTCGATCACTTGTATCAAAATCACAGTCCGACAAGTCATAGTCCAGTTCAGAGATAACAGGCAAAACTTTGTCAATGGAGTATTTTGCCTTACCCATTTGCTTTGATCTCTCACCATTATGTCAGTGACATTTTTGCTCTTGTTTGCGCCTTGCTACTCACACGAACGCAGGAAATCTCGGTCAAACTAATGAAGCTAACTTTCCTTCTAGCAACAAGAGTCCAACTAAAACATAACGGTTGTTTTTGTCACAGTTTACAGTCGATTACCATCGTCGACTCCTCCTTTTGACAAAAGTCGACATCAGCCCTGAAAGAGTTAAGCTGAAAAGCTGACAAAACTAAGGTTAGTGTCCTGTCTGGAGGAAACTGGGCACTGCTCATCACCTGTACAATACAATTCCAATGTGGTGGAGCCTGATGGTGGCAGCGTCAGGGACTGGAAGGGAAAGCTCAGGGGAAAACTAAGGAGATATCCTTAAAGGAAAGCAGCTCAGAGCACTCGGGACCTCAGAAGGGGCTGAAGGGTCACGTTTTAACTGGACGTTTTAACTGGTTATCTATCTATCTATTATATAGTGCCATTCATATCTATCTATCTATTATATAGTGCCATTCATATCTATCTATCTATTATATAGTGCCATTCATATCTATCTATCTATCTATCTATCTATCTATCTATCTATCTATCTATCTATCTATCTATCTATCCTATATAGTGCCTTTCATATCTATCTATCTATCCTATATAGTGCCTTTCATATCTATCTATCTATCTATCTATCTATCTATCTATCATATAGTGCCTTTCATATCTATCTATCTATCTATCTATCTATCTATCTATCTATCTATCTATCTATCTATCTATCTATCTATCTATCATATAGTGCCTTTCATATCTATCTATCTATCTGTCTATCTATCTATCCTATATAGTGCCTTTCATATCTATCTATCTATCTATCTATCTATCTGTCTATCTATCTATCCTATATAGTGCCTTTCATATCTATCTATCTATCTATCCTATATAGTGCCTTTCATATCTATCTATCTATCTATCTATCCTATATAGTGCCTTTCATATCTATCTATCTATCTATCATATAGTGCCTTTCATATCTATCTATCTATCTGTCTATCTATCTATCCTATATAGTGCCTTTCATATCTATCTATCTATCTATCTATCTATCTATCTATCTATCTATCTATCTATCTATCTATCTATCTATCTATCTATCTATCTATAGTTCTACAGTGCTTTATAGAGTATATCATTCTATCTTATGGTGTGTTTTCTGTCATCTACCAGTTATACATTATTTGTCTATCTATTACAGAGTGCCCTTCACATCTATCGATCTGTCTACTGATTACAATACTGCCTTACACATCTCTCCAGCAGATGGTGCCTTTGCTATCTAGGTATCTCTCTATCTGTCTGTTTGCCGCTGGACAGCGGTGTCATGTTGCCTGTCATTTGTACATACACATAATCATTCCTCCGTATTCTGCAGATGTGACCTTCTGACTGCTGTACCAACCAATATACCTCCAGTGCCTTGAGTTCCATTCCTAGCAGGATTCCCCCCGAGGCCCACATAGGTTTCCTTCCACATGCAAAACACATTCAAGTTTCCTTAATGGCTCACTGTGCTTTGTCTGTGTCCCCTTTCAGGTGGACTGCTCTCCCATCAGAGCACTCGGTTATGTCCAACAGTTGCCAGGAAAAACACCACAACCACATATTAGAATAAGAGGATGCAGAAATTGGATGGCAGGATAAGGATGTCCCAACCCTTCTGTGCATATTCCGCCTGTGCTGTTTGTCTTTATGCACTTGTGACTTGTAAGTAACTCTAAATAAACACTTCTGCTTCAATAATAAACAAAACAGGACATGTAAATTAAATAAAAAGCCAGTGCTCCCTGTGAAAACACTCGCGGCCTCGTGCAGGATTTTACTATTAAAACAAGACAACACCATTAGCTAAGTACTGAGCCACTAGGCATGAATTTCCTTATCACACTTTGATGGTTCTATTGTTAGGTGTGCAGAAAATGCAAAGTGCTTCTTTCTGTCATGTCAGTTTATTTATTATATAGCGCCTTTCACATCCATCTATTTATCTATCTACTGTATGATACAGATGACGGAAAAAATAACATTTATAGAGCATCAGGTACAAGACAGAATGCCATCTATTACAGGGTGCACACACACATATACAGTACACACACACTCTCCCTCACTCACGCATTCACTCCTAGGCCAGTTCATATACATGACGCTTCAGGAATTATTGCTTCTATCTCTCATTCATGGTACTCAGTTTTCAGCCTGGCCTGGGCAGAGTGTGGATAGTGTTTCCCTGTTCTGCTCCATCTATCTATCTATCTATCTATCTATCTATCTATCTATCTATCTATCTATCTATCTATCTATCTATCTATCTATCTATCTATCTATCTATCTATCTATCTATCTATCATATAGTGCCTTTCACATCTATCTATCTATCTATCTATCTATCTATCTATCTATCTATCTATCTATCTATCCTATATAGTGCCTTTCACATCTATCTATCTATCTATCTATCTATCTATCTATCTATCTATCTATCTATCTATCTATCTATCTATCTATCTATCTATCTATCTATCCTATATAGTACCATTCACATCTATCTATCTATCTATCTATCTATCTATCTATCTATCTATCTATCTATCTATCTATCTATCTATCCTATATAGTGCCTTTCACATCTATCTATCTATCTATCTATCTATCTATCTATCTATCTATCTATCTATCTATCTATCTATCTATCTATCTATCTATCCTATATAGTGTCTTTCACATCTATCTATCTATCTATCTATCTATCTATCTATCTATCTATCTATCTATCTATCTATCTATCTATCTATCTATCTATCCTATATAGTGTCTTTCACATCTATCTATCTATCTATCCTAAATAGTGCCTTTCACTTCTATCTATCTATCTATCTATCTATCTATCTATCTATCTATCTATCTATCTATCTATCTATCTATCTATCTATCTATCCTATATAGTGCCTTTCACATCTATCTATCTATCTATCTATCTATCTATCTATCTATCTATCTATCTATCTATCTATCTATCTATCTATCCTATATAGTGCGTTTCACATCTATCTATCTATCTATCTATCTATCTATCTATCTATCTATCTATCTATCTATCTATCTATCTATCTATCTATACCATATAGTGCCTTTCACATCTATCTATCTATCTATCTATCTATCTATCTATCTATCTATCTATCTATCTATCTATCTATCCTATATAGTGCCTTTCACATCTATCTATCTATCTATCTATCTATCTATCTATCTATCTATCTATCTATCTATCTATCTATCTATCTAGTGCCTTTCACATCTATCTATTCTATACTGCTCCAATTGGGCTTCGACTGGCACTGGTGTTTGATGCATGTATGTGAGCATGTGTGGCATGTGTGTGTGTTTGCCCTGCAGTGGACTGGCACCCTGTCAAGGGATCCCTCCTGCCTTTATGCTCTCTGCTTTGCTGGAAAATGCTCCGGCCCCCCAAAATCCTGCTTGGTATTGAGTGGGCATAGAAGATTGTATGGTATTTATTCATTCATATGCTAATTTTTATTTTTTGTAATTTGTTGAGCGCTCCGGACACCAAGGGGGACCAACCCCAGTCAGGTCATCGAAGTCTAGTAATACCAACTATCATCTAAGGACAATGAGGGGCAACATCTGTCTAACCCATCTAGGGCTCCAAAAGGGCTTTGACTAGTGTTGGAGTTTGGGGTGTGTGTGTTTATCCTTCAATGGACTGGCACCTTTTCCAGGGATTGTTCCTGCCTTACGCCCTATTCTTGGTGGGATATACTCCCCCCCACCCCCCACACACACACACACAATCCTGCACAGTATTGAACAAGCATCAAAAATGGTAGGATATTTATATTTCATATGTGTTTTTTTTTGTAATTAGTTGCTTTTCATTTCTTTATGCTACACACTTTGTATGAAAATGTGCTGTAGAATGTAAAGAAGGAGACAAAACAATACTAAAGTGCTGGGGCGCCACCGCACATGAAATAAGGCAGCAATGACGAAAACATGGCTAACATCCCTTCAGGTGGGAGCTCAGAACTGAAATGACTCAAAATGGCTGAACTTCCTCTCCTATGGGTTCAATACAGGAAGGGGCGGGTCCTGGAGGGCATGGAGCGGCCGTCAGTCTTCTGTTCTGCAGACGGAGGAACAGAGAAGCCATTATAGCACACAGCGCCATCCAGTGGTTCGGCGGGTAACTGCCATCAAACCAGAGCCCTTAAGCTGCCTGCCATGTGCACACACACAATTGTGTGAGAAAAGAAATAAATGTGGTTGTTGATTTTATGTACCAGTCTATGGTAAAAAAAAAAAAAAAAAAGAGGAAGAGGTTCATCTAAGGGGCGGCACGGTGGCGCAGTGGGTAGCGCTGCTGCCTCGCAGTTGGGAGACCTGGGGACCCGGGTTCGCTTCCCGGGTCCTCCCTGCGTGGAGTTTGCATGTTCTCCCCGTGTCTGCGTGGGTTTCCTCCGGGCGCTCCGGTTTCCTCCCACAGTCCAAAGACATGCAGGTTAGGTGGATTGGCGTTTCTAAATTGCCCCTAGTGTGTGCTTGGTGTGTGGGTGTGTTTGTGTGTGTCCTGCGGTGGGTTGGCACCCTGCCCGGGATTGGTTCCTGCCTTGTGCCCTGTGTTGGCTGGGATTGGCTCCTGCAGACCCCCGTGACCCTGTGTTTGGATTCAGCGGGTTGGAAAATGGATGGATGGATGGAGGTTCATCTAAGTGAGTCCATTGTGGAAAGGATTTAAAGTGCCTATCCGGCAACGTTCAACCGTTAAGACTGGAAAAGCCTGCTTTGATGAAAACAAATCAAAACAAGGCATGCATGCCAGCCTGGCTGCTTTGACCTGATATGGTCTCCTTTGTCGTGGTATGTAGAGGGGCTTCCAGCAGTCACCATGTCACATCAGATTCTCAGACTCTCTTAATAGAGTTGAGCATCGGGGAGGTTATCCTGGCAGCACTGGGTGCAAGGTGGGCACGCATGGCCAATTAACCCAACACCGCCACACACACACAAACATACACACGCACACACACACACGCAAACATACGCACACACACACGCACACGCACACCTGCACATATACACAAATATACACATGCACACACACACAGACACACACACACACCAGCACACATGCACGCGCATGCGCGCACACACAAATGCACGGACAGACACATGCATACACACACACACACACATACATAAACACACACACATGCACACACATGCATACACACACATGCACGAACACACATGCTCGCACACACGCATGCACATGCATGCATACACACAAATGCACAGACACACACACGCACATACACACACGCACACATACAAACACACACATGCATGCACACGCACAAAGGCATGGACACACACGCTCGCACACACGCACACACATGCACGCACACACACAAATGCACGGACACACACACGCGCGCATACACACACGCACACATACAAACACAGACACGCATGCGCACACACAAATGCACAGACACACACACGGACACACACGCTCGTGCACACGCACGCACATTCACGCACACACACAAATGCACGGACATACACACGCACGCACATGCATGTACACACACAAATGCACAGACACACACACACGCACACACACACGCACACATACAAACACACACATGCATGCACACACATGCACACACACAAATGCACGGACACACACATGCACGCACATGCATGTACACACACAAATGCACGGACACACATGCTTGCACACACGCACGCACATGCGCGGACACACAAATGCACGGACACACACGCACATACACACGCACGCACACATGCAAACACACACATGCATGCACACACACGCTCACACACATGCACGCACATGCATGTACACACACGCTCGCACACACACACACGCTCACACACACGCTCGCACACACACACACGCTCGCACACACACACGCACATGCACGTACACACACACACATGCACACACACGTGCACATACACACCCACCCACACACGCACACGCACACACACATCTTTAGGGTTGTGAGAGGACATCTCTCTTAAATCAAGTGCAGACTCCACACAGACCGAATTCAAGCCCAGAATGCTGAATCTGCAAGGTGGCAGCAGTTCCCACTGTGCCGCCATGCCATCCTGGGAACAGAATATGAATGTATAAAAGCATCAGAGGTGGACGGGTGTGGTTTGGTTTGGCACCACAGGATGCTGGACATCGTCACACACAATACCCCCAGTGTACTTTGCGTTGTGCTCTGCGGTAAGGCTCTGCATTTCAAATTCACTTTTATGTGAAACACAATCCTGCTTTTATTTGCTTTTTTCGACATGCCGAGATCCTGCCACTGGCACAACAAAGGGCTTCTATTTATGTGCCATGGAATAAGGCAGGGGTACACCCTTTACACACATTTTAACACCAAATGAATGTAACACACAGGGGCAGCGTCCTCACTCCTTTGTCTCTTACAAAGTCCTCCATGGACTTTGGACCACAGCAGGAGGTGGAGATCCTCCAGTGGATTTGCCCGCGGTGCCCTTCAGAGTTCATGAATTGTTTGATTTTGCTTGTCATGACATTGAATTGGCAAAGAAACTTTGAATGTATAAAATTGTATTTGCCAACCAGTGAGATTCAAATCTTTACCACGTACAGTGGATTCAAAAAGTCTTCAGACCCCTGGGTGGTCATGTGCAGGGGGTTGGGGGGGCTGGAGCCTCTCCTGGCACCACTGGGTGCAATGCAGTGCTGGAAACGGCCCTGGACTGGGTGACATTCCATTGCAGGACCAAACTCATTTAATCGCACCTGCCATCAGATCATCTGTGCCACCTACTCTGACCTTGGCATCACTGGGACTACCCTCAGGTGTCCTGAGTCCTATCACTTGGGCAGAGCCTGGTGTGGTCGAAGGTTCGAGGTAAACAGCAGGCAGACAGCAGATGTAAAGTAAAAAAGCAATTTCTTTATTCTTGGTGGCAGAGGAAACTATTGCAGCCCCTGTCACTGGCAGTTACCAACAATCGCCCCCCTCTTGGGGGAATGAGTTTCCTTTTTATAAAGAGTTACGGTGACAGCTTTATCATGAGATAAGGTCACACAATTCTTTGGGGGAATTTAGTAACATTACAACACATTTGTTCAAAACAACTTAAAAGAAGTGAAGCCTATTACTGTTAATTAAACAAAAATCACGGACATTTGAACTTTAAAAAAGATTAGCAGCTTTCCTGAGTCCAGACTAAGAGTCAGCAGTTTGACAGAAATGTTGTCAGTTTGTTCTTTCAGTTGAGTTCACACCCATTAGTTCAAGTAAGTCATATCATCCATCCATCCATCCATTTTCCAACCCGCTGAATCTGAACACAGGGTCACGGGGGTCTGCTGGAGCCAATCCCAGCCAACACAGGGCACAAGGCAGGAAACCAATCCTGGGCAGGGTGCCAACCCACCACAGGACACACACACAACACACCAAGCACACACTAAGGGCCAATTTAGAATCGCCAATCCACCTAACCTGCATGTCTTTGGACTGTAGGAGGAAACCGGAGTGCATGTGATATCATCTACTGTTGAATTCTGTTCTGTACTTGTAATATTTCTATTGCACTATTATATTGTATTGAGGATTATTTGCGTTCTGTACTGTGTATTGCATTGTATTGACCCCCTGACACCCACTGCACGCCCAACCTACCTGGAAAGGGGACTCTCTTTGAACTGCCTTTCCTGAGGTTTCTTCCATTTTTTCCCTACAAGGGTTTTTTTGGGACTCTTCTTAGAGAGTCAAGGCTTAGCTGTCAAAAGGCACAGCCTGTTAAAGCCCATTGTGGCACTTCTTGTGTGATTTTGGGCTTTACAAAAAATAAATTGCACTGTATTGTAATTGTACTTCCCTCTCTGCAGAACTTGTGCCCAGCAGCCCCTGCACCCTCAGTAGATAACCAATCAGAGCCACTGCAGAGACTGCTGGGAGTTGAAGTTTCATTCCCCAGTAGCACCGCTACAACATCATGACATTTTAACAATTGACAATGTTATTGAATTATTATCACAACCCAAAGATCCATCCATCCATTATCCAACCCGCTGAATCCAAACACAGGGTCACGGGGGTCTGCTGGAGCCAATCCCAGCCAACACAGGGCACAAGGCAGGAACCAATCCTGGGCAGGGTGCCAACCCACCGCAGGATTGTAACATTGCGAGAGAAAAAAATCCTCTTCCAATTCCACATCCAGCCCATACACAGAACCCCCCTCCGCTCCCCCCCCCCAAAAAAATTTTTTTTTTTTAAATCCCTTCTTTAGTCGATATAAATTGGAAGGCTAACTAGATCACATAGACAGCCGGAGTTTTGCAGTAGCTCGCGCGTTTGATCGTGCGTGCGGGGCTGGTTAGAAGAAAAGAGATCTCAGCATGGCCGCCCTGTATGTCAGTCACGTGTCAAATGCCATAGGGAGGATATATGATAGACTAACGTTTAAAAAAATTTTTTTTGAATGCAACGCGATCTACCTGCACTGCCTTTCCGATCGACCGGTTGATCGCGATCGACGCATTGGGCACCCCTGGTCTAAAGCATCGAGATTCGTCAAATTCTCAACATCGAATCTTTGGATGATTACAATACTTTCCCTATAATTCGTATACGACAAAGTAAAAACTGGAAACTGTGGTTGCCACAATTGTACCGCCAAAAACAGGGTGAAAATATTTTTAGATCTACGGCAGACAGTAAAAAAATAAATATTACATTTATGGTAAAACTGGTAGTGCGATTGACACAATTTTACCGACAAAACGGTACACTAAAAAAAATGTTACATTTACCGCAAACAACTGCCAGAATTTTAAGCTTAAAAATAAGGTGACAGTATTTTTAGCTGTACATTGTAAACAAAAATGTTATATTTATGGTCAAAACTGACAGCGCGATTGCCAGAATTCTACCGTCAAAAATCGGGTGAGTCTATGGTATAACTTCATAGCAACTGTTTTTTTCTTTACAGCTCATTACAGCAGAAGTGAACGTTTAACCAGAAACTGAAATCCATGCACTGCAATAAATATGCCAATCATTAAACCCGCAGAAAATGTCATAAAAAGGACAAACCAGTACGCAGTTTATATGAATACAATGACGTCAATTAACAGCAAACACGTTAGATCATTTCAATTTATACGCAGTAGAGAAAAGCCAAGCAAAATGCCACCTTTTATTGGCTAACTAAAAAGATTACAACATGCAAGCTTTCGAGGCAACTCAGGCCCCTTCTTCAGGCAAGATGTAATCAAATGATTATGAAATCAAATCATCAATGATTACATCTTGCCTGAGTTGCCTCGAAAGCTTGCATGTTGTAATCTTTTTAGTTAGCCAATAAAAGGTGTCATTTTGCTTGGCTTTTCTCTACATTCACAAAGGCTAACACGGTACAACACCCTAGTACTACAAATTTATACACTGAAAAGATTTCGATGTTCAATGAAGTTATGGCACGTTGTCTGGTGGAGAAGTAAAGTTTGCTTTTGTGGTGTATGGTGTCCTACAGGTTTGCTAGTTTATTGAAAACAACCCACCATAAATCAGCTTCCATAACCTCAAAAAACCTTTAGCACTCTGTGGAAAACAAAATGCAGTTAACTCTGTTTACGTTCCCACCTCCCACACCCCGCCATGCAAAGGTATGCGGCTCACAAGGAACAATATTGGTAAAAGGGGGCGTTCCCGTATGCAAATATTGTAACTGCATGCAAATTTCGAAATCGGTGCCAAGAAAATATTTTAAGTTCTGGAAAATCGCACAAACTTGTTTTACCTCGGGTGCACATTAATTAACAGTAATATTGAAGAAACAGCTACATAAAGCAAATACATGGGATCGTTTTGAGTTACGTTAACGTAAGGTTTGCTGTTTAAAGTTAGAGAAAAAATATTCTTGGTCACCCTGCGACAGCGTATTAGAGCAAACCGCGCACGGTCAACAAACAGCAACTTTTCTTTAAACAGCTCGAGGCAGTAAAATGGAATGAAGAATACGAGTTCCTTTCTGGTGGCCTTAACTCACTGATTACCGCTTTTCACAGAAAAAGAATATATTTTGTACGGGTTAACAATGTAAAAAATATATTGGTCTGTACATTTCATTTCAGTGCCTCGACGTTAACTTAACGCAGAAACAACGCTTTACCGTTTAACATTTTACAGCTGTCATCCGTCGCTATTTAACGGTTTTACACTATAAAATTAACAGCCATTTTGTTACAATGATAGCAAATTACCAACGCGTTGCCATCCAAAGAAAGCGAAGCTCGCGTTTACCATAAGGAACAGGGATAGTCTACAGGGGGATAACTGTCTGTGTTTTAAGCTCATTGCTTGCCGTTGTCCTGTATGCTTATTTTTAAAGAATCTGTGTTTGCGCAGAGTGATTTATGGATGGATAGATGTCGTTTGGCAGCGGCACCCTGACAGCGGTGTTATTATTGTGCCCTGTGTGTGTAAAGCTGTGCCAGTGCCAGGTTATTTTGCGCTCTTGGCCAAGCTTATTTCTGCGCTAACCGACTGTTCGCTAGGTATGCTGTACGACCTGGGATTCCCCCCGACCACCCGCATTATGATCTGCGCCTTGGACGAATCTCTAATTCGGTGGCTCATCGAACCATAAACCATTATCGAAATGTGCGTCTGCGCGTGCGCAGTATACGTTTATGCTGAAACAACAGTCAATAAATCCATCCATCCATTTTCCAACCCGCTGCATCCGAACACAGGGTCACGGGGGTCTGCTGGAGCCAATCCCACCCAACATAGGGCACAAGGCAGGAACCAATCCCGGGCAGGGTGCCAACCCACCGCAGGACACACACAAACACACCCACACACCAAGCACACACCAGGGCCAATTTAGAATCGCCAATCCACCTAACCTGCATGTCTTTGGACTGTGGGAGGAAACCGGAGCGCCCGGAGGAAACCCACCCAGACACGGGGAGAACATGCAAACTCCACGCAGGGAGGACCCGGGAAGTGAACCTCAGGTCTCATTATATTACAAGGCAGCAGCCCTGCCGTGGGCTGGCGCCCTGCCCGGGATTTGTTTCCTGCCTTGCGCCCTGCGTTGACTGGGATTGGCTCCAGCAGACCCACGTGACCCTGTGTTAGGATATAGCAGGCTGAATAATGGATGGATTCTGAATTCTTCTTGTCAATTGCTGTCGTAACGAACTATTTTATGATCAGCATCAGAGCAGTAAATAATGACTGATATGTTAGAGAAGAGTTCAGGTAACTTGGCTCCGGGGGCACAAACCCTACTGACGCTCACGTCCAATTGTTTTTTTTTTAACATAACAAAAATGGCTATTTTAAAGTTTCAGTTCCAGTATCTGCCTTGTTACGTGAGATGCTTTTCCTGCCAGGGCCCATATTGTAACTGGTTGCCTGTGCTTCCTATTCAAAGAGTCAGGGACGGCACCCCCTGTGAAAGACGCTTTATAAAATTTCCAAGATTTTTAGTTTTTTTTTTTTTTTTTGGATTGTTTTAAAGGTTCAGTTCCCGAATCTACCGTGTTATGTGAGATTCTTTACCTGCCAGGTTCTCCGAGTGTAATCGAGTGCCCATGCTCTTTATTTAAAGCATAAAGGATGGCATTCCCTCACACTAATGCATATAAAACAAAGGCTCAGTTCTGAAAGATGACCTACCACTTAAGACTGGCGGGACTCAGACTGTCATCTGGTAATTTCTGTGAAAGGCGTTATATAAACTTTGTATTATTATTTTTTAATGGAGCCTGTCAGGGGCGGCACGGCGGCGCAGTGGGTAGCACTGCTGCCTCACAGTTGGGAGACCTGGGCTCGCTTCCCGGGTCCTCCCTGCGTGGAGTTTGCATGTTCTCCCCGTGTCTGCGTGGGTTTCCTCCGGGCGCTCCGGTTTCCTCCCATAGTCCAAAGACATGCAGGTTAGGTGGATTGGCGATTCTAAATTGGTCCTAGTGTGTGCTTGGTGTGTGGGTGTGTTTGTGTGTGTCCTGCGGTGGGTTAGCACCCTGCCTGGGATTGGTTCCTGCCTTGTGCCCTGTGTTGGCTGGGATTGGCTCCAGCAGACCCCCGTGACCCTGTGTTCGGATTCAGCGGGTTGGAAAATGGATGGATGGATGGATGGACGGATGGAGCCTGTCAGAATTCAGACTCCCACTCCTGATTTTAAATGTCTCCCTAACGTTGCGGACGGTGCTGGTGCTCCTCTGGCACACCCGGGGCACACATACAAGAGTTAACAGGACGCGCAGGCTTTACTGTACTTGCGGAAATCTTGAATTGCATCCCAGCAATACCATTCAACTGTAGAACATTAAAAAAAAAAAAACTCCAAAATTAATCCATTAAACCTCAAACGACACGGAACGTTCAGTCAGGTGGACAGAAAAAATAAAAATAGACAAACAGACCAAGCCCTCTGTTTTGACAGCTTATGTTTTCTAAGAAAAACCTGAAAATGTCTTTGCTACACAACCCCCCCCCCCACCCCCCCACCCCACAGTCAAATACCTTCCACCAAACAGGTAGGACTAGCACAGGAATGTTGACAATCATCAGAAGAACAATGAGGGCGTGCCAAGCCCACTTTACTGCACACCTGAGCCCTTTGTTACACGTGGAAAGTCCTGGAAGAAAAGAGGAATGACTAGCGGGCACAATGGACATGAAAGTGGCACCTGTTTGAGGCTTCGCCTGCTGTCTTCTTCCCAGAGCAAACTAAAATAAGAGGGAACCAGATGGGGGGGGTATGGGGGGGGTTAGTCATCTCCCCCTTTATATGAACTACTTTTCAGATTTTGGGGGTTTTCAGAATATCGAACACTTAAATGATAATATGACATACAGTAACATTCTAAATGCCCCCTAATGCAGTTTAGGGGTGGGGGACAGCGACCAACCACAGAACTGAGAGACAGCAAACTAAAATAAAAGGGAGCCAGATGGGGGGGGGGGGGTCATCTCCCCCTTGATATATGAACAACTTGTCAGATTTTGGGGAGGGGGGGTTCTGAATACAGACCACTTAAATGATGAAGTGACATAACATACTAAATGTCCCCTAATGCACTTTAGGGGTGGGGGACAGCAACCACCTGCAGAACTGGGAGACAGCAAAGTAGATAGATAGATAGATAGATAGATAGATAGATAGATAGATAGATAGATAGATAGATAGATAGATAGATAGATAGATAGATAGATAGATAGATTATTTAAAGGCACTATATAACAGATAGATAGATAGCTTATTGGAAGGCACTATATAACAGATAGATAGATTATTGAAAGGCACTATATGATAGATAGATAGATAGATAGATAGATAGATAGATAGATAGATAGATAGATAGATAGATAGATAGATAGATAGATAGATAGATAGATAGATAGATAGATAGATAGATAGATAGATAGATAGATAGATAGATAGATAGATAGAGCAGTCTGTTGCTGAAGCTGCTCCTCTGTCTGGAGATGATCCTGTTCAGTGGATGCGATGGATTCTCCATGATTGACAGGAGTCTGCTGAGCGCCCTTCGCTCTGCCACGGATGTCAAACTGTCCAGCTCCGTGCCTACAATAGAGACTGCCTTCCTCACCAGTTTGTCCAGGCGTGAGGTGTCTTTCTTCTTAATGCTGCCTCCCCAGCACACCACCATGTAGAAGAGGGCGCTCGCCACAATCGTCTGATAGAACATCTGCAGCATCTTATTGCAGATGTTGAAGGACACCAGCCTTCTAAGGAAGTATAACCGGCTCTGTCCTTTCTTGCACAGAGCATCAGTATTGGCAGTCCAGTCTAATTTATCATCCAGCTGCACTCCCAGGTATTTCTAGGTCTGCACCATCTGCACGCAGTCACCTCTGATGATCACGGGGTCCATGAGGGGTCTGGGCCTCCTAAAATCCACCACCAGCTCCTTGGTTTTGCTGGTGTTCAGGTGTAGGTGGTTTGAGTCGCACCATTTAATAAAGTCCTTGATTATGTTCCTGTACTCCTCCTCCTGCCCACTCCTGATGCAGCCCACGATAGCAGTGTCGTCAGCAAACTTTTGCATGTGGCAAAAGTAAAACAAGATGGAGCCAGATGAGGAGGTGTATGGGGGGGGGGGTCATCTCCCCCTTTATATGAACTACTTCTCAGATTTTGGGGTTTTCTGAATATCGACCACTTAAATGATAATATGACATAACATTCTAGATGCCCCCTAATGCACTTTAGGGGAGGGGAGACAGCGACCAACCACAGAGCTGAGAGACAGCAAACTAAAATAAGAAGGAGCCAGGTGGTGCTCGGGGGGGGGGGGGGGGGGGGGGGGGGGGGGAAGTTGGGGGGGGTCATCTCCCCCTTGATATGTGAACTACTTGTCAGATTTTGGGGAGGGGGGTTCTGAATACAGACCACTTAAACGATGATGCGACATAACATTCTAGATGCCCCCTAATGCAGTTTAGAGGTGGGGGACAGCACTTCAAGGTTTCCAGTATAACAACATGATATAATTTCACCATTAGTTTATTTCACTGGTTGCTCTGAATGTCAGACCAGAAGGACACCGGGAAAGCTCCCGCTGATTGTAAAAGTCAGTCAGGCTTCTGCCCCCCCCCCCCAAAACTTTTGAGATGTGTTGCTGGTCATCAAATTCAAAACGAGTTAATATTTTTCATGAAATAGTGAAATATCCAACTTTCAGTATTTGCTCTAATGAGAATACAATTAGAGTTAATGAGATTCTCAAATCACTGCATTCTGTTTTCATTTACATTTCACACCGCGTCCCAACTTTTTTGGAATTGGTGTTTGTGTATATTTTGTAAAGCCATTTGGGAGAGAAGATCAGGTATGGACGTGTTTTTCAATTTTGTACTTTTAATTCACTCCGTGTATCACCAGGTAAGACGTGAGGCGGTGTCCGTGCACCCACCTCCAGGCTGTTTCTCTGCCTTCTCCCACATGAGTGCAACCTTTGCCATCTTTGCTACTCATAAAATTCTTTCTCCAAGACTCTTCCAACTAAGCCTGTCAAACATGTTGGGTAGAAATTTACACCACTGCCTGGAGGGCGTCAAGTCCACACCCCACATTAACCTCTAGATGTCCTCTAAAACCAGAACTGTTCAAGGGTGGTCCGAGAGAGCTTCAGCGCGGGCAGGTTGTCCTTTTTTTTTGTCCACATCCCAATGTCTTGATTTCATTGGATTCCTGCTGACCCCTTCACTTTTCGCACACTTTTAGTGAGCTGTAGATTTCACTTGAAATGGACAAATGTGCCATTTTTGCCCATCAGCCTACACTCGATACCCCCTACTCCGATGTTTTCAGGTTTGCAAATTTACTAAAAATCCAAAAAGCGGCAGATCAGTGGCACCTCCTATCCCCACAGGGCTCCATGGGAGTTGGAAGTTTGTCAAATTCCTTTTGGGTTCTATGTGTGGGCCACCAGGGTGAGCTGCCAAGATAAACTGTGGGCTTCCACCACACCTGGGGGTGCTTCAAGATAATTTTGGTGGACCACCTTCTGAAGTGCAGCATAAAAGGGACCACCTCAGTCGGGAAGAAGAGGGACGAAGCTTGCTAGAGGTGGAGTGGAGGCGGAAAGATAAAGACAGTGAGAAAGAGAAGGAAGAGTAGAAAAGTGTTGTGTTCTGCTTATTGTACTGTGTTTGGTTCTGGTGGGAAACGAGTGAAAAGCGTTTTTCCTTTCGAAACAAAGCCTAGTGTGTTGCAGAGACTTGTGCCTGTGTCTGTCTATGTTGGTTTTGGGGAGCTGGTGGGCCGCCTGGTGGCCACACTGCACACTTTATTGTGTTGTAGAGTTCATCTTTCATGGATAATTTTTGCCCATCAACGTACATCATGACAAAGTGATGACACGTTTTCAGCAGGGCTCGTAAATGAAGTAAACATCACAAACTGTAATCGCTCGTCCCTGGAAGTGTTCAGACCCGTTTCTGTGGCACTCCAGATTGTAGTGAGGTGACTTCTTTTTGCTTTAATCCTCCTTGAGATGTTTTTAGACCTTGACTGGAGTCCACCTGTGACAAACTGAAGACACCGCACATCATTTGGAAAGGCAGCTGTGTACCCGTTGCAAAGCCCGGGGGCGCGTCCAGCTGACCCAACCCCGATACAGACAGGCTGGATGCACAAGTTCCAGCACACAGCACAAGGTTTTATTTACAGTCGGTGAGCGCTTTACTCTGCTCCCCCCAGCAACATGACAATCCCAGCACAGTAAAACACAGTCCCTTCTCTCAACCTGTCCTTCCGTCTCCAATCCTCCTCCTCCTCACAAGTTTCGTCCACTTCCTCCCGACTCTGGCCATTGAGCGGTGGTGACTGGCTCCTTTTATAGGGTGCCCAACAAGCTTCTTCCAGCAGTACTACTGGGTGTGGCGGAACTGCTGCCAAATAGGGCCTTGTAAACGTCCAGGTGCCCCCTGGTAGTGGCCACGGGCCACCCAGCAGGGTTGAGCTTCCATACTTCCATATTGCAATACTCTTGCAATAACCCGTGGCCCTGCTGGAAGCCAGAGGGGCCTGCCCTCTCTCGGTCCGGGACAATACTCTCTCCCCTGGTCACTTCCATGGTCGGGGCCTCCCAGCCAGATAAGGGCCACAGCCATCCGCCACACCATGTATAGAAGGTCCCACAATTCACATTGCATAGCAGGACAAAAACAGCCTGTGAAGTCCAAGGAACTCTCTGTAGTGTGCAATTGTGGTGAGGCATTGATCAGGCCAAGAAGATCAAACCATTTTTAAAGCTTTGTGTGTTCCCAGGGACACAGTGGTGGCCTCAAGAATTGTGAAACTGGAGAAAAGGTGGAACTACCAGGACTCTTAGAGTTAGCCGTCCAACCAAACTAAGTAAGAAGAGCCATGGGCAGGGAGGTGACCGAGAACTCAGTGGTCACTCTGAAAACCTAACCATGAAGGTCAAGGAATTTCCTGTAGGCCACCGTGATCATACTGAGGTGAGGTATTCATCAGGGCAAGCCGATGAAACGATTTCTAAAGTTTTGAGCTTTCCCAGGAGCACAGCGGTCTCAGTAATTGTGAAATGGAAGAAGTTAGGGCTCACCGGGACTCTTCCTAGAGTTGGCCGTCCAGCTAAACTGGGTAATTGGCAAAGTAGGATGTTGGTGGTCAGAGAGGTGACCAAGAACTCAATGATCACTCTGAAAACCAAACCATGAAAGCCAAGGAACTCCCTGTAGGCCACCATGATCAAACTGAGGTGAGGTATTCATCAGGGCAAGGCGATGAAACGATTTCTAAAGTTTTGAGCTTTCCCAGGAGCACAGCGGTCTCTTCCTAGAATTGGCCGTCCAGCCAAACTGGGTAACTGGCAAAGAAGGAATTGTGAAATGGAAGAAGTTAGGGATCACCGGGACTCTTCCTAGAGTTGGCCGTCCAGCCAAACTGGGTAACTGGCAAAGAAGAAAGTATAACAAAAGGCACTATATAGGCACCTGATCTGACACAGATGGACACAGAGGCATGTATGAAACAACAAGAGTTTATTTTTCTTCACCCGTGGGCGCACATCTTCCCCGTGATCCACAGGCAATATACAGTCCATAAAGCACTTATAAGCACACCACCAACAATCCGTTCTCCCTTTACCACCACTCCTCCTCAGGCTTAGTCCTCCACCTCCCGACTCTCGCTCCTGAGTGGTGGTGGCTGGCCCTTTTATAGCCCACCCGGAAGCGTTCCAGGTGCTTGACCACATGGACCTAATTGCACTTCCAGGTGGAGCTGAAGATTCAACCAGCCGGGCTGCTGACTCCATGCAGTTTCCCCTAGCAGCCATCCAAGCCCCCAACCAGACTATGGAGCCATGCGACAGGTTGGGTGATCTCCATCTGCCAGGGAGGCTGCCACCAAGCGTCCCGGTGGAGGTATTGAGCTGCCCATGGTTGCTCCCCTGGAACAGATGAAGCAGGGGCGTCCTTGCCAGGCATGGGACCCGGCTGTCCGCCACAGAAGTTGGTCATAGAGGTGACCAAGAACACAATGATCAGTCTAACAGAGCTTCAGAAGTCCTCTGCTGAGAAGTGAGAACCTGACCAAAGGATTACCATCTTAGCATCAATCAGGTATTTATGGAAGAGTGACTAGAGCAGGGGTTCTTAACCTGAGGTCCGTGGACCCCTAGGTGGTTCATGGATAGGTGTCAGGGGGTCTGTGAGGGTCAGATAAGAATTAACATTTATATTCACTATACAGCCCGGTACTGTTGATTTAGAGCAGATGTAATAGTAATGGTAGTAGAAAACGCAGTAGTAGACGTAGATGTGTTTGAATTTGCACAACAGGATTGTATTTCATAATTATAATGAGGGGCCATTACTTTTTGCATAAAAAAGGAGGGTTTACTTTAAAGTTTAATAATACTTTGTGTATGTCATATACAGTGCATCCGGAAAGTATTCACAGTGCATCACTTTTTCCACATTTTGTTATCTTACAGCCTTATTCCAAAATGGATTCAATTCATTTTTTCCTCAGAATTCTACACACAACACCCCATAATGACAACGTGAAAAAAGTTTACTTGAGGTTTTTGCAAATTTATTAAAAATAAAAAAACTGAGTGGCCAGACAAAAGCCACTCCTTAGTAAAAGGCACATGGCAGCCCGCCTGGAGTTTGCCAAAAGGCACCTGAAGGACTCTCAGACCATGAGAAAGAAAATTCTCTGGTCTGATGAGACAAAGATTGAACTCTTTGGTGTGAATGCCAGGCGTCACGTTTGGAGGAAACCAGGCACCGCTCATCACCAGGCCAATACCATCCCTACAGTGAAGCATGGTGGTGGCAGCATCATGCTGTGGGGATGTTTTTCAGCGGCAGGGACTGGGTGACTAGTCAGGATAAAGGGAAAGATGACTGCAGCAATGTACAGAGACATCCTGGATGAAAACCTGCTCCAGAGCGCTCTTGACCTCAGACTGGGGCGACAGTTCATCTTTCAGCAGGACAACGACCCTAAGCACACAGCCAAGATATCAAAGGAGTGGCTTCAGGACAACTCTGTGAATGTCCTTGAGTGGCCCAGTCAGAGCCCAGACTTGAATCTGATTGAACATCTCTGGAGAGATCTTAAAATGGCTGTGCACCGACGCTTCCCATCCAGCCTGATGGAGCTTGAGAGGTGCTGCAAAGAGGAATGGGCGACACTGGCCAAGGATAGGTGTGCCAAGCTTGTGGCATCATATTCAACAAGACTTGAGGCTGGAATTGCTGTCAAAGGTGCATCGACAAAGTATTGAGCAAAGGCTGTGAATACTTATGGACATGGGATTTCTCAATTTTTTTATTTTTAATAAATTTGCAAATATCTCAAGTAAACTTTTTTCACGTTGTCATTATGGGGTGTTGTGTGTAGAATTCTGAGGACAAAAATGAATTTAATCCATTTTGGAATAAGGCTGTGACATAACAAAATGTGGAAAAAGTGATGCGCTGTGAATACTTTCTGGATGCACTATATATATAAAAAAATCCAATGTCTGTCTGTCCGCCTTTCACGAGAGAACTACTTAACGGTGTAGCCACCAAAGTATAAGGCGAAGTCGAGCACAGGTAAGATAGATAGATAGATAGATAGATAGATAGATAGATAGATAGATAGATAGATAGATAGATAGATAGATAGATAGATAGATAGATAGATAGATAGATAGATAGATAGATAGATAGATAGATAGATAGATAGATAGATAGCTTTATTAATCCCAATGGGAAATTCACAAAAGTAAAACGCGTGTCGAAAGAAATCTCTCAGTCCAAAAGTTCGTTTTAAAAATATTTAGTGAAAGTTAAAGGCAAATATTCCATACAAATATAAAGGAAAAATAGTTACACACGTAAATTAAAAGGCAAAAAAAAAGAAAAATGTATCTCATCTAAACTTAGCTTTTCTTGAGGAACGTTAGTTATTTCTATATTTAAAAGTTCTTCTTCTGTCCGCTTTAAGCGCATGGCTTTGTACTTATATAAGCACGTTACCTTTACATGTTACTTCACACACTCAATGAGCCTGTAGGCGTGGGCGCAAGCACAGTTTAAAACCGTATGCCCTCTATGCCTTACATACAGCAAGGCTGTCACTAACTGAAGAATAATGTTTACTCAAAGCTGTTAGAAATAGCAAGAATATACCAATTCAGTTCTACCTATGGGGGTTTGAGGAACCTCCCATAGATTATGCATTGTCATCTAGTAAAATATTTATGAATCTTATATAACTAGGAAAATGGCTCTTACAAACGGATTTAGATTGGGTTTTTTTTCTATAATTTACTTGAATATTCCGATTGATTTTGCGACTTCTCTCATCGCGCTAAGAATCATAGTTTGCTTGCGGTACCGATTTATTTGAGTGAATCCGAGAGGGGGGCAGGACTCTACCTCTGGCCATGTGTTGGTCTTACTCAAGGGCCCAATGGAGTAGTAGAGTCACTTCTGGTGTTTGTAGGATTCGAACCAGCAACCTTCTGATTACCAGCGCAGATCTCTAGCCTCAAAGCCACCACTCTGCCCAATAATAATAATAAAAATTCATTTTATTTATTTAGTGTCTTTCCCATGCTCAAGGTGCTTCACAGAGTTTCAGAAAGAACTGCAGGGTTTATAAAACATTGGATACAAATAATATCTGCATAGAACACTAAAACAAATAAATGCAGGACATACAAAGCATTAAATAGAATAAAAGACAATAAACCAGAGTCGTCATCTTCTTCTCTCAGCTGCTCCCGTTAGGGGTTGCTACAGCAGATCATCTTCTTTCATCTCTTTCTGTCCTCTTCATCTTGTACTATTACACCCATCACCTGCATGTCCTCTCTCATCACATCAATAAACCTTCTCTTAGGCCTTCCTCTGTTCCTGTTATCTGGCAGCTCTATCCTTAGCACCCTTCTCCCAATATACCCAGCATCTCTCCTCTGCACATGACCAAACCAACGCAATCTCACCTCTCTAACTTTGTCTCATAACCGTCCTACCTGAGCTGACCCTCTAATGTCCTCATTTCTAATCCTGTCCATCCTCGTCACGCCCAGTGCAAAATTTAGCGTCTTTTAACTCTGCTACCTCCAGCTCGGTCTCCAGAGTATAAGGCTAAATTTGGTACTTGAACAAAAGACTGAGCAAATCACATCATTTGTGGTATAACACACACACACACACACACACACACAAATTCTCCAGAGCTCCTGGACAGAGAGGTAAACTGAAAGAAGGGGCTGAATGTCAGGTGTTGTTAGACGCCTTCCTCAGCAGATGAGTTTTACGTTTTTTTCTAAAGGAGTGAATGGAGTCGACTGATCTCATTAAGTTTAGGAGGTGCTACACAGCTGAAGTCACCCACAGAGTGCAGGTTAGTGTGGGGCACAACAAGATGGGCAGAATCAGAGGAGCTTAGTGGGCAGACAGGAGCAGAGTGATGGAGGAGGTCACCTGTGTAGTCTGCTGTGAGGACATTTAAAGCTTTGTAGGTTATATGTAAAATTTTAGATTCAATCCTGTAAGACACAGGGAGCCAGTGGAGCAGGATGGTCGTGATGTGCTCGCTGTCGCTGGTTTGTGTAAGGACTCTTACAGCAGAGCTTTGAATCAACTGGAGCTGTGATATAAGATCTGAAGGGACACCTGCCAGTAGGGAATTACAACAATCGAGGTGAGATGTGATAAAAGCAGAGACACGTGTCTCATCCTTAGAAAAGGAGAGGAACGAGCAAACACAGGATATGTGATGGAAGCAGAAGATAGAGAGTTTCTTAATGTGGTTTATGTGAACGGAATAAGAAAGGGAGGAATCAAAAATGATTCCTTGCATCAGAAGAAGGTCTGATGAGATCACCGTCAAGAGGGACTGAGAAGGAGCTCATTGTCTTAAGTTGCACTTTAGTGCCAAATTGCAGGAGTTCAAATTTGTTGCAGTTTAATTTTAAAGAGTTCTGCTCCATCCAGATTGTAATTTCACTGAGGCCAGTTGTGAGCTGAGAAAGTCCTGATGAAGCTTCACTTTTAACACTGAAATAGAGTTGAGTATCATCTGCATAAAAATGATAACCCAATACAAAGATATGAATAATATGGCGATGGGGAAACATATAGATATGGAAGAGCAGAGGACCGAGGACTGAGCTCTGAGGGACTCCTTGTGTGACTGGTAATGAGCTGGACCTGCTGTGACTGAGACTAACAAACTCCTGCCTGTCACTCTGATGGGAATTTAAACCACTGGAGGGCAATACCAGAGACACCCAGAATGTTCTCCATTCTGGACAGTAGAATGTCATGTGTGACAGTGACAGAGGTCTAACAGAATTAATATGCTGGTTTTTCTGCTACTATAAGCAAATCATTGGTTACCTCAGCAGTTTCACAACTGTGCTGCACCTTGAAGCCAGACTGAAAGGGTTCCATCAAATTATTAGAAGTTATTAGAAGTTAAGTAACTGGTGAGTTGGGAGGCTACAACACGCTTGAGAACTTTTGACAGAAAAGGTAAGTGAGAGATGGGCCGAGAATTATTAAGACTGTCAGCATCAAGACCATTGGGGATTACAGAAGCAATTTTAAAAGTGGCTAGAAGAATGCCAGTGTCAAGGGATGTATTTATTATTGTCAGGATTATGGCATGAAGGCAGGATTTAAGAAGTGTGGTGGGGATGGGGTTCAATACACAAATAATGGAAAAAGACAATTGACAGTAAAGAGCAGGTCGAGGAGACCCTGGAGAGGTGGAGATCTGCTCTAGAGAGGAGAGGAATGAAGGTCAGTAGGACCACCAAGACAGAATACATGTGTGTGAGGGAGGGAGGTCAGTGGAATGGTGAGGATGCAGGGAGTAGAATTGGCGAAGGTGGAGGAGTTAAAATACTTGGAATCAACAGTACAGAATAACGGGGATTGTGGAAGAGAGGTGAAAAAGAGAGTGCAGGCAGGGTGGAATGAGTGGAGAAGAGTGTCAGGAGTGATTTGCGACAGACGGGTATCAGCAAGAGTGAAAGGAAAGGTCTACAGGACAGTAGTGAGACCAGCTATGTTATATGGATTGGAGATGGTGGCACTGACCAGAAAGCAGGAGACAGAGCTGGAGGTGGCAGAGTTAAAGATGCTAAGATTTGCATTGAGTGTGACAAGGATTTACAGGATTAGAAATGAGGACATTAGAGGGTCAGCTCAGGTGGGACGGTAGGGAGACAAAGTCAGAGAGGCGAGATTGTGTTGGTTTGGACATGTGCAGAGGAGAGATGCTGGGTATATTGGGAGAAGGGTGCTAAGGATAGAGCTGACAGGCAAGAGGAGAAGAGGAAGGCCTAAGAGGAGGTTTATGGATGTGGTGAGTGAGGACGTGCAGGTGATGGGTGTAACAGAACAAGATAACAAGGAAAGGAAGAGATGGAAAAAGATGATCCTATGTGGCAACCCCTAATAAGAGCAGCCAACAGAAGAAGAAGTAGGAGAAGCAGATGTTTCATGTTTACAAAAACTTCAATGGTAGTTAAGCCATAGCTGTCAAGACACACAACACTGCAAGGATTTTGCTACGGTATGTAGAGCACAATCCAATCTAAAATACAATCAATGTAACCTTTCAAACAAAGAATTAAGGTGCATGAAATTATAATCAGCCCCACAGCCCTACACTTACTCAGTTTGGATAGCAATTTGAACAAAAGCTCCATTATAAAATGGTTCCTCACCTGACATAAACGACCAGAAGTAAAACAGAAACAAGGAAGACTTATTTGACCGTGACATGAAACGATTCTTACTAATTTCTGGAAACACCCTGCTAAGTTTCACACTAAAAATAATGTGATATTACCCTACTTTAAGTTAATGTCCAGTTTATTATATAGTGTCTTTCCTATCTATCTATCTATCTATCTATCTATCTATCTATCTATCTATCTATCTATCTATCTATCTATCTATCTATCTATCTATCTATCATATAGTGCCTTTCCTATCTAGACTTTATTCATCCATCTTTCTAATCTTCTGAATATATTTATTTATAGAATGGTAGCAGGGCAGCTGGAGCCTATCCCAGCAACTAAGTATGGGGTACAAGGCAGGAACAACACCTGGACCAGGGTGCCAGTCCATCACAGGGCAAACACACACAGACACACATTGGGGACAATTTAGCATTGCTTGTCCACATGTTATGATCATGGATTCTGAATGGAGGAGTGGAAGGAACTTTCACCAACTGATGTCTGAGACCCCCTGGACCATTAAAAGGACATACCAACTTGAGGTGGCAACACCAGTGATTAGAGCCAAGGGGAGGCTTACTTTTTCTACAGCTGCAAACGGCATATCTGCTTGTTTTTAATTGAATAGATTTTTCAAAACATCAGATTTTCACAGTTTTCTTTTTCCTAATTACATCTCCTTTATCTAAAGATAACCTTGATATGTCCACGGACCATACATTAAGGCTCAATAACTTTCCATTTATCTGAGCTTCTGGATAAAAACCTTGAATGTTTTGCATTTTTTTTTATCAGTTCAGTGGTTAAGGACTTTTGTTTTGATCCTTCAACTTTGGTTTTTGGATCTTCTGTTATGCTTGACGTCAGATTGACTTCAGAGGCGTAGCTAGGGTTTTCAGCTCCCGGGGACAACTGGAGATTTCGCACCCCCTCCTATTTGCCAAAATGCAATGGGGAAGGGAAAGAAAATTTTAAAATGGCGTCCCCTGAATGCTGCGCCCGGGGACAGATTTCCCCCCTTGAAGCTACACCACTGATTGACTTTGATTTTTGGTCAACGAACATTGCACATCGTTTGACAACATTTCTTTTGCCGGTCCTTGTTCATAAAAAGCTGTTACCGTTATTTCTGTGGCAGAATGTCACCCAATGTCCAGGTCACATTCAGTGATATTTTGATAACGAAAATGAGAACTAGAACTAAAAATATTGTAGCTGCCGAAGTATAAGGCGAGATCAAGCATGGGTAAAATGCGTGCCGAAAGAAATCTCTGAGTCAAAAGGTTTATTTTAAAAATATTAAGTGAAAGTTAGAAGCAAATACTGCGGTGGGCCAGCGCCCTGCCCGGGGTTTGTTTCCTGCCTGTGTTGGCTGGGATTGGCTCCAGCAGACCCCCGTGACCCTGTAGTTAGGATTTAGCAGGTTGGATAATGGATGGATAGAAGCAAATAATCCACACAAGAATAAAGAAAAAAGTAGTTACACACGAAGAATAAAAGGCAAAAAAAAGGAAAAATATATCTTCTCTAAACTTAGCTTTTCTTGAGAAACTTTAGTTATTTCTGTACTTAAAGGTTCTTAATTTCTTCTTCTGTACTCCTTAAGCGTACAGCTCAGCACTTAAATAAACCCGAATTACTTCACACACTGGGTGGCGCAATGGGTAGCGCTGCTGCCTCACAGTTAGGAGACTGGGGTTCGCTTCCCAGGTCCTCCCTACGTGGAGTTTGCATGTTCTCCCCGTGTCTGTGTGGGTTTCCTCCGGGCGCGCCTGTTTCCTCCCACAGTCCAAAGACATGCAGGTTAGGTGGACTGGCGATTCTACATTGTGCTTGGTGTGTGTGTGTGCTCTGCGGTGGGCTGGTGCCCTGCCCGGGGTTTGTTTCCTGCCTTGTGCCCTGTGTTGGTTGGGATTGGCTTCAGCAGACCCCTGTGACCCTGTAGTTAGGATATAACGGGTTGGATAATGGATGGATGGACTTCACACACTTAAGGTCCATATGCCTGTAGGCACGTAGATACAGTCACAGTTTAAAACCTTATGCCCTCTACGCCTTACACATGGCAAGGCTGGTCACTAACTGAAGAATAGTGTTTTGTCAGAGCTGTTAGAAATGGCTAGAATATACCAATACAATTCTACTTATGGGGGTTATAGGAACCTCTCATAGATTATGCTTTGTCACCTAGTAAAATATTTATGAATCTTATATAACTAGGAAAATGGGTCTTACACATCCGGCTATGTTTATGCTAGGGCAGAAATCAATTACTTTAACATTACTTAATAAAAGCCTTCACTACTTTACTGAACTTAAACCTAAATTAAGAAACTTAAAACTTAAATTCTACTATAAAAAACAAACACAATTAAAATTAGACATGCAAAAAGAAAAATGAATCATTTCAGAGCAGACCCAGTTTGTTCACAGTTTCTGTCCAGTGTGCTGGTTTTGGTCTGCACACAAACTCTTCTGACTGCCCCTTTGCGTCTGGCATTGTCTTGATGACTTGACCCTTTACCCAGGAGTTACAGGGTGTGGCATCTTGTAATTACGCTCACAATGTCCAATTTCTTTATGATCTGGTTGCATAATGAGTGTAGCAATATGTGAATTCTTCTGAATGATAGCAGGGTGTTTTGCCTCTTCTGGCATAGCAGATTTGCTGAGTATTTCCTCCAACTCTCAATATTCCTTCTTGCAGGACTGGGTCCATTTTGTTGATTTTACTACATTTCTTTACATGCTGATTTTTGTGCAAGGCTTTAACCTCCTCTGGGCAAGCTTGTAGTTGACTGAGGACGAATACATTTTTCTTCTGCTTTAGACAAGTCATTTAGAGACAGTGGCTTTAGTCTCATTGTCGATTTGTATTCCTTCATATGTTCTGTGATTAGTGTTTTTTGTTTCTCTGGGCTGTGTCCATATTTTCTGGCTGTATATTGAATTGCCTTTCTCTCTTCTTTCAGACGCAGTAGCACTTCTTCAAACCTAAGGAACCACGCTACTGCTCTCTTTAAATTGAACCATCTATATATATAAAATCCCTATGTGCGTCCAGGTGTCCGTGTGTGGGTGTCTTCTGGTGAAGTGCGCATGCGCGGGGCACGGCGCGGTGCGCGATATTACTGTCAGATAAAGTTAGAGGCGTTTTACGGAAATACAAACCAGTATTACTGCGAGAGGAAATTAAAGGCACACAATACAGTGACGCATATTACAGCCACATACAAGCCAGTATTACTGTCAGAGGAGATTAAAGGCATATTACCGACGCACACGCCTGTATTACCGCCAGAGAAAATTAAAGGTATATTACGGACGTATATTACGGACGTACAAGACGGTATCCTTCAATAAGGGTGCGCATAAAAAGGCGAGCCTCAAAAGGACGACCTCAATTGGGCGCAGGGAATAAAGGCGCGCGTAAATAAAGATCTGCACCTGTTGCTCTTCACATATTCCAGAGCCATTTGAACTAAATTATCTACGCGCCCTTATTGAATAGAGCCGTACAAGACAGTATTACTGTTACAGAAAATTAAAGACACACAATACATGGCGGCAGCCCACGAAGAATGGTCAGCTCAGCAAATAAACATCAACAAAAGAAAGGCTGAAAGAAAGAAAAATACGACCAACAAAAAGAATGAGGTCAAAGTCCCTTACCATTTAATATAGACTGTACCTACTAATGTTTATGCACTACTGTTCTAGCGCCCGTTATTCTAACGGGCTAAATGACTAGTTCGGAATAATACTCTACAAGTCTTTATACTGGTTCAATATTTTCTTCTATGCTTGTAAAATTTACTACACACCTTTTGATTTCCAGATCGTCGCTAGTAGAGAGGTCCACTTCATCCGGTCTCTTAGGCCATTCGTGCTCTGGCTGTAGCAGGGAGTTTGGGCTTTGTATCCTTACTTTTGATGAAGCTTTCTATTGTTAATCCTCTTGGTGCCTGATCCGCAGGATTTTGTGCAGATGCCACAGACCTCCACTGCGAGGGTTGTGTGTGCTCTCTTATCACTGTGATTCTGTTGACAACAAAAGTTTTGTAGCGTGCACTTTTATTTGCAATGTACCTTAGTACTGTGGTGCTGTCAGTCCAAAGGATTGACTCTTGTAGGGGAATCTTTAGTTCTTGTTTTAATATTTTGTCCATTTTGACTGCTACCATTGCTGCTGTAAGTTCTAATCTTGGTATAGTGACAGGTTTTAGTGGTGCCACTCTTGATTTCCCCATTATAAATGAACAATGTTTCTTATTTTCTTTATTAGTCAGATGGAGGTAGGAAACAGTGCCATACCCATTTTCTGAAGCATTTCCAAAATGATGCATTTGTGCGGTCATTATTTGACCAAATCCAGGTGGTTAAAAACTATCCATCCATCCATCCATTTTCCAACCCGCTGAATCCGAACACAGGGTCACAGGGGTCTGCTGGAGCCAATCCCAGGGCACAAGGCAGGAACCAATCCCGGGCAGGGTGCCAACCCACGGCAGGACACACACAAACACACCCACACACCAAGCACACACTAGGGCCAATTTAGAATCGCCAATCCACCTAACCTGCATGTCTTGGGACTGTGGGAGGAAACTGGAGCGCCCGGAAGAAACCCACGCAGACACGGGGAGAACATGCAAACTCCACGCAGGGAGGACCCGGGAAGCGAACCTCAGGTCTCCCAACTGCGAGGCAGCAGCGCTACCCACTACGCCACTGTGCCGCCCGGTTAAAAACTAACAGCCTGAAAATTAATTCAAAAATGAAAACTAAAATTATGTTTAATGTCAATGTCAATATCAATGTCAATGTATTTATATAGGACATTTAAAACAACATAGTAATGCCGTGGCCAAAGTGCTTAACAATTATAGAATAAAAGAAGAACAGAACAATTAACATAAAAACATAAATAGAAATAAAGTATATGAACATAAAATAAGATACATAATAAATAGAGGTAATGTTATATAATAACAAAGAGGAAACCATCAGTATTACTGAAGGTCACGGAATGCAAGTGAACAGAAATGAGTTTTTAATCTCGTTTTAAACAGTTCAATTGTAGACGATTCCTTTATATGAAGAGGTAAAGAGTTCCACAGGTGAGGCGCAGCAGCTGCAAAAGACCTGTCTGTCCCCGTTTGGTTTTACACTTGGTACGAGGGACAACCAGAGACAACTGATCAGAAGATCTAAGCACTCTGGATGGCTGATGTAAAACGCACAGTTCAGATAAATAGGCAGGAACAAGCCCATGTAAAGATTTAAAAACTACCAACAAGATTTTAAAATCAATTCGAAAACAGACAGGCAGCCAGTGTAAAGAAGCTAATATTGGAGAAACAGAGTCAGACTTTCTTGCCTTATCCAGAAATCAAGCGGCAGCATTTTGGACCAACTGTAACCTGTGTATCAGAGATTTGCTAATCCCAGAATAGAGTGAGTTGCAGCAATCGAGGCGAGAAAAAATAAAAGCATGAGTAGATTTTTCTCAAGATCCCTAGAAAATAAAAAAGGCCTGATCTTACCTAACAGACGAAGTTGGAAAAAGCAACTCTTGACTACAGAATTTACTTGTTTCTCAAAAGTGAGGTTACTATTGTGGTCGAAGGTTCGAGATAAACAGCAGGCAGACAGCAGATGCAGAATAAAAAGAGTAATTTCTTTATTCTTTGGTGAGCAGAGGAAACTATTGCAGCCCCTGTCAGCTTTGTGTCACTGACAGTTTACCAACAATAGCCCCATCTTGCAGGGGAGTGCGCTTGATTTTTATAACAGAGTACAGAGACAGCTTGTCATGGGATAAGGTTACACAATTTTTGGGGGGAATTTAGTAATATTACAATACATTTGTTCAAAACAACTTAAGAAGAAGTGAAAGAACCTATTACTGTTGATTAAACAAAAATCACAGACGTTTGAACTTTAAAAAAGATTAGCAGTTTCCCTGAGTACAGACTATAAGTCAGCAGTTTGACAAAATTGTTGCAAGTTTGTTCTTTCGGCTTTGCACACTTATTAATAAACAATAATCTTTAGTTCATTAGTTTAAGTAAGTCATATTAATAATCAATTAGTCCATAGCCTATTAATACAATCTAGTAATATACTTATAGATAAAATGATTATACAGGTAATGGTTTCCCTCTTTTAACAATCTTAATGCATTGATATGGTTAACACAAAGAACTCTTATACTTGCAAATATATATACATATACATTTTCTTAGCAACAGCTGGTTTGCATAATAATATATTTTCCATCCACCCAAATGAACACAGATAGTAATCATCAAGGCATTTTAGATTTGTTTATCTAAGTACAAAAATAGGTCAAAAGGTCCTCAGTCCAAGATTCTTTGTTCAACTATTATTTAGTATTCCACACTATCAAAGGTAAGGACTTGAGGTTTGCAAAAGACAGAGAAAGAGTCGAGAAGTCCAAGACCTTGGGCTTTAGCTGATGGACCCACTATAAGCACCTCCGTTTTATTGTGATTCAGATCAAGAAAATTATTAGCCATCCAGGATCTTAGTTCAGACAGACAGTTGTGCAGTTGATTTGTTGCAGAGTTGCAGACAGGAATATAAACCTGTGTATCATCAACATAGCAGTGAAGAGAAATGTTAAATTTCCTAAAAATCGCTCCAATAGGGTGAAGGTATATGGAGAATAAAATAGGACCTAAAATGGATCCCAGAGGAACACCATATTTAAGAGGAGCAGTAGATGAAAAAGAGGAATTTAAAGTCACTGAAAAGTGTCTACCAGTTAAATATGACCTGAACCAGTTAAGAGCAGCCCCTTTTAAGCCCAGCAAGATGTTCAAGCCACATCAGCAATATTTCATGGTCATTGGTGTCAAAGGCAGCAGACAGGTCAAGGAGGAGAAGGACTGCCGCATCACCTGAGTCAGTAATAAGAGAGATGTCGTTGAACACTTTCAGGAGTGCCGTTTCAACACTATGATAACGCCTAAAGCCAGATTGGTAGATCTCAAATAAATTATTGGAGTTAAGGTGATCAACCAATTGATTATAAATAATTCTTTCTAGCCAGAAATGGCAGTTGGGAAATTGGACGAAAATTGGCTAAAACTCCAGGATCTAATTCTGCCTTTTTTAGACAGGGACGGACTGCAGCATGTTTAAAAAATGAGGGCACAACTCCCGAACTAATAGAATCATTTATAATGGCTAATAAGGGTGGGCCCAACACATCAAAGGCTTCTACTAAGAGACGTGGTGGTACAATATCGAGGGGGCTGGAAGCTGGTTTAAGGGTGTCAATAGTTCTTTTTAGCTGTGAAAGTGAGACTAGATCAAAGGATTCTAAGACAATGTCATGATTAACAGTAGGAAGTTCATAGCCCGTTTGAACAATGCCACGGCAGATAGTATCGATTTTGCTAACAAAGAATGATAGAAATTGCTCACATGAATGAACAATGCTATTTAATCCCATCGCAAAGTGAGGATGAATGGCCGCATTAATTGAATTAAATAAGACCCTAGGATTCTTTGAATGACGGGATACTAAATCGGCAAAGAAGTTTTGTTTCGGTTTCTTAACTTCAGCCTGGAAATTGAAAAGAGAAGTCCTAAAAATCTGTTTAGAGACAATCAGTCCTTCTTTTTTCTAACGCCGTTCAGCAGTTCGACAGGCGCGGTTTAGTAAATTATTACAGTGGAACCTCGGTTTGCGAGCATAAATTCATTCATTGCTCGCAGTCCAAAGCACTCGTATATCAAAATGAATTTCCCCATAATAAATAACGGAAACTCAGATGATTCGTTCCACAACCCAAAACTATTTATATAAAAAGGATTAATACAATTTATAAAGTACAAATACATAAAACAAATTAACCTGCACTTTACCTTTGAAAAGAATCATGGCTGGTGTGAGTGAGTTTCTAAACTCTTGTGGGATTCCACCCAATGGGACGACACGCGGAAGAGTGTCCCAAAGCAATCGCAGTCTCCCAGCGCTGTAGCAGTTCACCGTAAAAGCGAATCCGAAAAGATCGCGGACATGCTATAAGTGCCTGCCGTCGATGTGTGATACAAGGAACAAGGAACATTATAAATGCGCAGGGCACAGTACTACTTGGCCACGACTCTGCCTGACTGCTGTGTCTGTGTATAGGAGAGCAGCAGGTCCCGTTACAATAAATAACTGCACTGTTGCTGTTTCAAGCTGAATAAAGCTGGTGTTGCTAAAGTACTGAGACTCAGCTTCGTGTTTTGGGGTGCAAGACAGGGACTCGCACGTCACAGCACACGTGCGCACACAAACACACATACACACACAGTCACAATGTTGTAGTAAACAATATACGCTCGTACGGATGTTGACTATATGAGTGAGGCACGCCGACTCAGACGGAGAATAGGAGATGATTACCCACAATCCTGCAGCAAGAGAGAGAGAGAAGAACCATCAGCTCAGTTGTGATCACATGACGCTCAGCAGACAAAGCGTATACATACTACTCGTACTGCAAGACCTCGCTCGTTTATCAAGTCAAAATTTATTAAAAATTTTAGCTCGTCTTGCAAAACACTTGTAAACTTACTCGCAAACCGAGGTTCCACTGTATTTTATTTCGGTTAGTCTACTTTATTTGTTTGGTTTAGTTTTAGTTTTTCATTTCAGTTTTGTTAATTGTTTTATTGCAGTTTATGAAAATTTTTTTTAATAATAGTTTCAGTTTTGATTTTTGTTTTCGTTAACTATAGTAACCTTGATTCAGCCTCATCTGTGCATCTACTGCTGTTGTTAGGCAGATTTGTTGATTCAGGTGTTTTGAGCACTGAAATCTGCATCTCCTCTGGCCCTTCATTATCCGCTCTCTTAACGACAGTCCGTTTGACAAGGTGTGACACACTATTTACCTATTTTGCAATTAATATTTTTATGAATATAGCTGCCAATTCACGCTTACATTGACTCCTACACTATCGTCATAATACTGAACAACAGAGAGCTCACACAGCACCTACGACAACACACCACTCACGTTTACCACTCGTCTATTGATGCTGTCGAATGCCAATATATAATCTGACGCTACAGAGGGGTTTTTCCCCTTGCATCACGTTTGTAAAGCGTGTACGATACTCTCTGCACACGCGACACACGTTAATATGTCTAATAGATTTGTCTTAGGAGACTTTTCCATTGTAGAAGGTTTATCATAAACAGAATCTTGCTCTATGTCGGACCACGTTAACAAAAGCACCGCTGATCTCTGCAGTTCAAAATCACTGCCCCTGCTTTGAGCTCCGCTTTCATGAGGCGTTAGATTGGTTCAGAAGTATGACACTCTGTGGGACGTTGAATTTTAGTTTTAAGCACCATTCACTCATAGTTGCCTCCAGACATATAGATTATACATCTGGCTTCAATAAGACGAAGAGTACAGATAAGAGAAGAATGTGATTGACAGTGGAGTCCCTCAAGGGTCTGTCCTTGGACTGTTACTTTTTATGATTTACATTAATGATATCGGTTCTGGTGAAATTTGAAGATGATACTAAAACTTGGAGGAATGGCAGACACTGAGGAGGCAGCAACAAAAAGACTCGGACAAGCTTCAGAACTGGGCAAACACTTGGAAAGTGGAGTTTAATGTAGAGAAGTGCAATGTTCCACAAGTGGGCAACAGGAACATCAATTACAAATACAAGATGGGAGACACTGAGCTACAGGAAGCAACCTTTAAAAAGGATTTAGAGGTTCATGTTATCATCTAAGCCAGGGGTGCCCACACTTTTTCGGCTTGCGAGCTACTTTTAAAATGACAAGGTCGAAATGATTTACCTATGTTAAAAATGAGATATATATATTGTGACAGATAGGGGGCGCTATCGCTCCCTTGAACCCTCTGATCAGATGCCAGACACCAGATAAAAGTCCAATAACTTATTTTATTTAGACTATAATGTGCACCAAGCACCCTCCACTCCACAATGCTCATATACAAATCAATAATCCTCCACTCCCAGACGCGTTGCCACCCTTCCTCCCGACTCAGCTCGTCTGTCTGGGATTTTCCAGAGTCCTTTAAATTCCTTGACCTGGAAGTGCTTCTGAACCCTCAGTTCATGTGACTTCCTAGCACTTCCGGGTCAGATCAAAACTCTTCTTTTTCATCCCGGAAGTACGTCATTTCCTCTGTCGCTGTGACTAAGATGTACTTCCGGGTTATAGGGGAAATAGAAATCCTTGCTCCTTCCTGCAGCGTTCTCTGGAGGCCCCCGTGGTATCCAGCAGGGCTGTGATGTAAAACTCCACTGTCCATGATGTCATGCTGGAACTCGGGGCACCTCTGTGTTGCAAGAAGGGCTCCACCTGGTGGCCTGGGGGTATTGGCCGGGATGAGCGGCCGGCCATATCCCACAATATATATATATATAGGGTGTCCCACTCGGGAGTACAACTTTAAAAATGCGAAATACTCTGCAACGCATGCATGTATCATCATGCAACAAGGTTCAAAATATTCCTTATTTAATGAAGAATTGATTCTGTGTCATAAAGAAGCGGGCACTATAGCGGGTGCTGCTACGGGGCAACAGGATGGGGCAACGTGCCATACCTCTCATGCCAGTATGGAAGAGATCCGATCGTTTTTTGGAGACAGGGTGATCTCGAAAGGTTTGTGGCCACCTCGTTCGCCCGATTTAACTCCCCCAGATTTTTTTCTATGGGGGTATTTAAAGGGCAAGGTTTATGCAAGCAAACCCAGGACCATCGAACAACTGAAAGCAAACATCGAGCGTGAAATTGTTTCCATCGACAGTGACATGTTGCAGAGGACTTTCTCAAATATGGAGCGTCGCGTTTCCTTGTGCGCGGACGTTGGGGGAGGACATTTTCAGCACCTTTTGTAATGTGGACTTGTTTTCCACTAAATACAGGTATGTTCAATTCTTACAGCTCGCCTTTACGTTCACGCGTTCGTGAGTAATTCGCATTTTTAAAGTTGTACTCCCGAGTGGGACACCCTGTATATATACTGAGTATACTTTATTCATAAAATATATGTTGTCGTACCTTGCATAACTGAATAACCTTTATGGCACAATAACAATTCAATACATTTATGGTCACTACAGTATTTGGATTTAATAATTTTCATGTGGGAAAAGGCTGACTCGCATAAATAAGTAGAGCCAAATAATGCAGTCAAGGAGGTAGCACATTTCCTCATGTTTGGGTAGTTTTCCTCTGTAAGTTCCAAAACTGTCCAAGAGCCCCGGACTTCAGCTGAATGTCATCCTGTAGTGTCAAAATCTCATCCTCCACTGTAGAGGAGTTTTAGGTGAAACAGTGTTGCAATTTTTGATGCGGGTGAATCCCCCTCAACATCGTCCCTAAATGGATAGCACATAAATGTAGCGATTGGCTCAAGTAAAGCTGAGTCTTGAAACCGTCTGTCAAAGTCTGACAGGCAATTTTCAATCTGCTCTGTGTAGCATATGCTGTCAAGTTGCCCACACGCCTTCCATTGAGTCTCCAGCTCTGACGCGAGGTTTTGGTGAAAAATGACGGCTGTCTGATTGACTGCAATTTTAGTTCCTTCTCCTTTCTCTTTCTCAGATCGCTTTTCGGAAGGAAGTCAGTTTCGTAGTTTTTATGAACAGTTCGAAAGTGCCTTTCCACATTTTCCTTCTTTGGAATAGCAAGGACAATAACTGCTTTTTGCAGATGATGTTGTCCTGTTTGCTTCATCAGGCCGTGATCTTCAGCTCTCTCTGGATCGGTTCGCAGCTGTGTGTGAAGCGGCTGGGATGGGAATCAGCACCTCCAAATCCGAGACCATGGTCCTCAGCCAGAAAAGGGTGGAGTGCCCTCTCAGGGTTGGGAGCGAGATCCTGTCCCAAGTGGAGGAGCTCAAGTATCTCGGGATCTTGTTCACGAGTGAGGGAAGAATGGAGCGTGAGATCGACAGGCGGATCGGTGCGGCGTCCGCAGTGATGCTGGCTCTGCATCAGTCTGTCGTGGTGAAAAGGAGCTGAGCCGAAAGGCAAAGCTCTCAATTTACCAGTCGATCTACGCTCCTACCCTCACCTATGGTCATGAGTTATGGGTAGTGACCGAAAGAACGAGATCGCGAATACAAGCGGATGAAATGAGTTTCCTCCGCAGGGTGTCTGGGCTCTCCCTTAAAGATAGGGTGAGAAGCTCAGTCATCCGGGATGAGTTCAGAGTAGAGCCGCTGCTCCTCCGCATCGAGAGGAGTCAGATGAGGTGGCTCGGGCATCTGATCAGGACACCTACCTGGTGACGTGTTCCGGGCATGTCCAACCGGGAGGAAGCCCCAGGGAAGACCCAGGACACGCTGGAGGGACTATGTCTCCCGGCTGGCCTGAGAACGCCTTGGGATTCCCCCGGGAAGAGCTAGTAGAAGTGGCCGGGGAGAGGGAAGTCTGGGTATCTCTACTCAAGCTGCTGCCCCTGCGACCCGATCTCGGATAAGCAGAAGAGGATGGATAGATGGATGGATGGATGGATGGATGGATGGATGGATGGATGGATGGATGGATGGAATAGCAATGATAGATTTACAGATCAGACAAACGCACTTCGATTGTGACATTGTGAGATAAAAAATCCTCTTCCAATTCCACATCCAGCCCATACCCTCCCCAAACATTTTTTTTTTTAAATCCCTTCTTTAGTCGATATAAATTGGAAGGCTAACTAGATCACAGGCAGAGTTTTGCAGTACCTCTTGCGTTTGATCGTGCGTGCGGGATGACCAGTGTGTTAGAAGAAAAGAGATCTCAGACTGGCCGCCCTGTATGTCAATCAAGTGGCAAAGGCCATAGAGAGGATATATGATAGACTAACGTTTAAAAATTTTTTTTTTGAATGCAACGCTATCTACCTGCACTACCTTTCCGATCTACCGGTCGATCGTGATCAACGCATTGGGTACCCCTGGTCTAAGCAATGTGCACAAGCAATAAAAAAAGGTAAATAAAATGTTAGATTATATCATTAAAACTGTAGAATATAAACCAAGGAATGTTATGTTCACTGTTTATAACACACTAGTGAGACCACATCTGGAGTACTGTGTGCAGGTCTGGTCCCCATGCCACAAGAAAGACAAAGCAGCACTTGAAGCTGTGCAGAGGAGAACAACCAAGCGCATCCCAGAGGTTGAGGACATGTCCTACTGTGCCAGACTCCAGGAATTAACCCTGCTTAGTCTTGAGGAGAGGACACTGCATGGGGTTGGGCATCAAACTAAAAGAAGTTGGAGTTCCGGGTGATGTTTTTAGATGAGTGCACTACTGGCTCAGACACAGGAAGCAGAGGGGGATGAGGGTGTGAGGAACCTTCTCAGAATTGGCTGATGTTAAGAGTGGTGACCAGCAGAGGTCAGTACAGGGGACGCCGGTACTGTTAATAAATATAAATGATTTAAATAGGAATATAAGTAACAAGCTGGTTAAGTTTGTAGATGATACCAAGATAGGTAGATTGGCAGATAATTTGGAATCCAATCCAATCATCACAAAAGGACTTGGACAGCCGACAGGCTTGGGCAGATTTCTGGCAGATGAAGTTTAATGTCAGGAAATGGAAAGTGGAAAGTGAAAATGTGAGGTTTGAATACACAATGGGAGGCCTGAGAATTGAGAGTCCACCTTATGAGAAGGACTTAGGAGTCATAGTGGACTCTAAGCTATCGACTTCCCGACAGTGTTCAGTAGCCATTAAGAAGGCTAACAGAATGTCAGGTTGTATAGTACCTTGATATGTGGAAAACAAGTCCAAGAAGGTTCTGCTCAGTATTTATAACACACTGGTGAGGCCTCATCTGGAGTACTGGGTGCAGTTTTGGTCTTCAGGATACAAAAAGGACATAACAGCACTGGAGAAGGTCCAGAGAAGAGCGACTGGGCTGATTAGAGGACTACAGGGGATGAGTTATGAGGAAAGATTAAAAGAGCTGAGCCGTTACAGTTTAAGAAAAAGAAGATTAAGAGGAGACCTGACTGAAGTGTTCAAAATTATGAAGAGAATTAGTCCAGTGGATCGAGACGGTGACTTTAAAATGAGTTCATCAAGAACACGGGGACACAGTTAAGGTAAATTTCGCACAAATATTAGGAAGTTTTACTTTACACAAAGAACCACAGACACTTGGAAAAAGTGACCAAGTAGTGTGGTAGACAGTAGGACTTTAGGGACTTTCAAAACTTGACTTGATGTTTTTTTGGAAGAATTAAGTGGATAGTCCCGGTGAGTTTTGTTGGGCTGAATGACCCCTTCTCATCCAGATTATTCTGATTTACAATTTGTCACGAGTCAGATGGTTTTATTTATTTTCTTGTGTGCCTAATAACTTTGCAAAGAGAACCTAACGACTGCCTTATGTCTGCAACACCTGAAAACATAAAGAGACACTGAGATTAATAAAAACTGGATGTGTTAAATTGTCCCGTAATCAGCCACTTGCCCTCCAGTCGCGAGAGTCTAAGACGTTACCGCAGGAGGTGTTAGTCCAAAAACAGAGTGGGGACGCACTGGCGCGAGAGTGAAAACAAGGAGAAAATGTTTTAGAATGGGTCTACCGTCCACTGTAATGGGCAATGTTAAGATGGATGAACTGTCCACTCTCATAGCAGGTCACGGTGCATACAAGTACAGTGACTTATTGAGCTTTATGGAGAGCTGGCCCAAAACCTGATATACCTGACGCTGTTTAAACGCTTCGTCTTATTCGAGCAGACAGAGACCCAGTGCACTGTTGAAAACAACACAGGAGGAGGGACTGGTCATCTGTGTGAATAAGGAATGGTGTAAAAGGGAGCACATCACAGTTAAGACTACAGTTTTTAAATCAGACACTGAAATGCTAGCTCTTAGAATTCATCCACATTATTTGCCCAGGGAGATAAATCACATCGTCCATATTACTGTTTATATTCCATCCATCCATCCATTATCCAACCCGCTATATCCTAACTACAGGGTCACGGGGGTCTGCTGGAGCCAATCCCAGCCAACACAGGGCGCAAGGCAGGAAACAAACCTCAGGCAGGGCACCAGCCCACCACAGGGTGCGCGCACACACACACACACACACTCACACACCAAGCACATACTAGGGACAGTTTGGGATCGCCAATGCACCTAACCTGCATGTCTATGGACTGTGGGAGGAAACCCATGCAGACACGGGGAGAACATGCAAACTCCATGCAGGGAGGACCTGGGAAGCGAACCCAGGTCTCCTAACTGCGAGGCAGCAGCGCTACCCACTGCGCCACTGTGCCGCCCTGTTTATATTCCTCCTTCTGCAAATGGGGACCTAGCAACTAAAATTATTCATTCTGTCACCGGCACTTTAATGATGACTCACTCCAAAACTGTAGTTATAGTATGTGGTGACTTCAAGCATGTGACTTTGGAACAAACAATGACGCATTTCTTTCAGATTTGTGTCCGGTTCCTCTTGAGGAAATAACAAGATGGACCCGCTGTATTCAAATGTTAAAGATGCCTTTAAGTGTAAACTACTGGCACCTTCGGGCAGATCTGACCACAACCTGGGTGTGGATGTGGAGCTGGTGTGCTCCCTACAAGTGCTTGGGGGTCCACATCAATGACAGGTTAGACTGGTCTCAGAACACAGAGGAACTATTTAAGAAAGGGCATAGCAGGCTCTGTGTTCTTAGGTGACTGAGTTCTTTTAATCGCCAGTGTGATTTTTTATATGGTTTGCTAGGCTGGTAACATCATTTCAAGACAGCCCCACCGAATCAACAAGCTAATTAAAGGATAGACTCAATTATGGGACCCCTGGAAGTAGCTGAGGAAGAGAGAATGAAAACAAAACTGTGTGCCATTAGGAACAATGCTGCACATTCTTTCCATGACGCACCAACACTGAGGACTTTCAGCCAACAAGTTATTCAGCAGAAGCGTGTTAGGAAACGCTACAAGGGGCTTCCTTATACTAACAGCAACACCCTTGTACAGCGCCTCACTGGGACTGCCAAGTCAGAAGTTTTATATATTTTTTTCCTTGTTAGTCATACTGACTGTTGTGTGTTGTTAGACCAAAGTGTGTGTGTGAGTGTGTATCTATCTATCTATCTATCTATCTATCTATCTATCTATCTATCTATCTATCTATCTATCTATCTATCTATCTATCTATCTATCTATCTATCTATCTCTGATATATTTCTCCATTGATTTCTGGCTGTTTTATGGCTGCCAGTTAACCTAACAGGCTCATATATGGGATGTGGGAGGAAATTGGAACATTGCTGCCCCCTACAGGAGAATGTGGCTGCTGCTGTCATTCTGGTTTCATGTTAGTCGCTTTTCTTGCCTGTATTTGCAGAAATCCAGAAAACCCAGCCACAGGGGATGTACAAACCAGTGTGTTTCTTTGTGCCGGTCCCAAGCCCGGATAAATGGGGAGGGTTACATCAGGAAGGGCATCCGGTGTAAAATTTTGCCAAATCATTATGCGGACAACAATTTTGGATAATCCGCTGTGGCAAACCCTAATGGGAGCATCCGAAAGAAGAAGAAGATTTGCAGAAATCCAGAAACAACTGGAATTTACCTGTAAAATGCAAAGGAGATGCTTTATTATGTAAGGCACTATATGAGGTGCTTTTTCAAATCTCTGACACTAATTGGAACGTTTAGCTAGCCTTTTCTAGAGCTATAGAACTAGGGTTATAATTGTATGTTGTTTGGGGGGGGGGCGGAGTACTCATTTTCTTGCCCTCTCCTCCCTGGCCATTTGACTATAGCCTGGATTTTCAAATTGCATTCTGACTTTGCTGCCTTTCCTATCTACACTTTTTTCATCCATCCATTTAATCTTCTGAATACATTTATTTATAGAATGGTAACAGGGCAGCTGGAGCCTATCCCAGCAATTCAGTATGGGGTACAAGGCAGGAACAACACCTGGACCAGGGTGCCAGTCCATCACAGGGCAGATACACACAGACACACATTGGGGACAATTTAGCATTGCTTGTCCACCTGTTATGATCTGCATTTGTTATATATTTTTTTTATTTTATAGCTTTTTTTTGGATTATTGATCCATTTAAGAGTTTTGAAGGTTGCTAATTCCTATTATGTAAACAGTTTTTTGAAAACATGTTTATTTATCCATCCATCCATCCATTATCCAACCCACTATATCCTAACTACAGGGTCACGGGGGTTTGCTGGAGCCAATCCCAGTCAGCACAGGGCACAAGGCAGGAAAGAAACCCCAGGCAGGGTGCCAGCACACTGCAGCATGTTTATTTAAAGACGTTAAATACTTTAATGCCTTTTACATGACACCATTTTCAGTTTGGTTATCTATCTATCTATCTATCTATCTATCTATCTATCTATCTATCTATCTATCTATCTATCTATCTATCTATCTATCTATCTATCATATAGTGCCATTCATATCTATCTATCTATCAATCATATAGTGCCTTTCATATCTATCTATCAATCATATAGTGCCATTCATATCTATCTATCTATCTATCTATCTATCTATCTATCTATCTATCTATCTATCATATAGTGCCATTCATATCTATCTATCTATCAATCATATAGTGCCTTTCATATCTATCTATCAATCATATAGTGCCATTCATATCTATCTATCTATCTATCTATCTATCTATCTATCTATCTATCTATCTATCTATCTATCTATCTATCTATCTATCTATCTATCATATAGTGCCATTCATATCTATCTATCTATCAATCATATAGTGCCTTTCATATCTATCTATCTATCTATCAATCATATAGTGCCATTCATATCTATCTATCAATCATATAGTGCCATTCATATCTATCTATCTATCTATCTATCTATCTATCTATCTATCTATCTATCTATCTATCTAATCATATAGTGCCTTTCATATCTATCTATCTATCTATCAAATAGTGCCATTCATATCTATCTATCTATCTATCTATCTATCTATCTATCTATCTATCTATCTATCTATCTATCTATCATATAGTACCATTCATATCTATCTATCTATCTATCTATCTATCTATCTATCTATCTATCTATCTATCTATCTATCTATCTATCTATCTATCATATAGTGCCATTCATTCATCTATCTATCTATCTATCTATCTATCTATCTATCTATCTATCTATCTATCTATCTATCTATCTATCATATAGTGCCTTTCATATCTATCAATCAATCATATAGTGCCTTTCATATCTATCTATCAATCATATAGTGCCTTTCATATCTATCTATCTATCTATTGTGGTGGATCACCAGGGCCCATGCCCTGCCTGAGATGCCCCTTAAGTATATGTTCCGGGGGAGAAACCATGGGCTATTCAATACCTCCCCCTGGACGCTAGTTGGCAACACCCATGGGTTGCAGTGGTGCCTCGGACTCCCGCAGGGCTTCATGGGAGGTGGAGTTTGGTGCACCCCTGTTGGGTCCCACAGGTGCTGCCAGGGGGTGCTGCAGCTGGAGCTCCTGAGCTCTTATGGGCAGTATTTTCACCACACCCGGATGTGCTCCAGGTGCTTGATTGCCAAGTTTCGGCTTCACTTCTGGGTGCCTTATAAAAAGGAGCCAGCAACCACTACTCGGATAAGCCAGAGTTGGGAGGAGGGAGACAAAGCTGCCAACGAGGAGTGGAGAACTTAAGAGATTATTTGGTGTTTGTGTTTTTGGGTGTGCTTTTGCGGGACTGTGTTGTGGCTGAGGGACATGGGGAAGACGTGGCCCCCAACTGAAGAAGAAAATAAAATACTTTTTGGTTTATTTTAATGTGCCTCTGTTGTCAGTCTGTGTCGGGTTGGGCGCATATATAGTGCCTTATCACACTATCTATCATATAGTGCCTTTCATATCTATCTATCTATCATCTATCTATCTATCATATAGTGCCTTTCACATCTATCCATCCAGGGTGGGTGTTTTCAAAGTGATTTTCATTAGGGAACATTGTGGTAATGTTGGCGTCTGGCCTCTGTCTGTGCTGCGTCACCAAGGCCATAATGTGAGCTGACCCGTGTAGTCATTTTTGTGATATTTCCCTCTCAGAGATGCACCTTCTTTCCTTGGAAGTTTCTCTTCCAGAGCCTGCACATGTTGAGCCAGAATGTTTTAAAATTCAAATATTTTAGTCTCAATGATCTCTGACCTGCTCAATCGGATTCAAGGCAGCACTGGGTGCAAAGCAGAGTACTGGGTGCCAGCCCATCGCAGACCCCGTTCACTCACACACACATACACACACACACCTTGAATGTCCACATTCTGCCTGAATTTTGCTCTCACCTACCAGGCTCTGTAATGTGAGCTGACCATGTGTACTCATTTCTTAGAATACTTGGAGTTCTGCACTGTTTTCCTTGGAAATTTGCCTCAAGTGCATGCAAATGTGAAGCCAGAACATTTTAACACGGATAGATTTTCTTCTCGATATCCGCTTTCCTTGTAGTCAAATTTATATTGACATACAATCCTGGGGCTAAAAGAGAATGAGAGTGTCAGTCAGTCATTTAGTCTTTTTCTAACCCACTTCGTCTTGAACTGGGTCGTGGGGAGTGCTGAAGTCCATCCCAGCTAGTATTAGAGGGCAAGGCAGGAACAAACCCTGGACAGGGTGCCAGTCCATCACAGGGCCAACAGACACATGCCAAACACAATTTAGCATTGCCAGTTCACCAAACCTGCATGTCTTCGGACTGTGAGAGGAAATTAGAGCGCCCGGAGAAAACCATTGAACACGGGCAGAACATGCAAACTCCATACATAGAGGACCAGGGGCACAAAACCCCTGGTCTCCTTACTGTGAGGCAGCAGCACTACCACCCAGATCAAGAATGTGTTCAACAATTATGGCAAATGATGAGAACAATTAATGAGCCAAAGAAATCACCCATGTGGAAGTTTAAATATAAATTTTATATTGAACATGGAGAATTTTAATATCTGCTAGAAGAACTATGAAAGAAAAACTGTCCCTGTCTTCCCTGTTGTAATATCATAGCCACTGGATTAAATGAAATGGAAAACAGGATGTGTGGATTCGGCATTGGCTGCCCACTTCTGGCGCCGATGAATTTGCTTCGCCTCGGGTTCGGCGAAAATGCAGAGATGTTTGGGAATTTTGGAAAATTCTGTGAAATGCGGAAGTCAGTGGGGAAAGAGAAACTGGACTAGTTATGAGTGGATTGTGATATCTCAGTGGTCTTTCAAGTTGTTCTGGAATTTTGGAGAAATTCAACGAAATGCATTGAAGTCAAAGGGGAAGGAGAAACTGGACTAGGCATGAGTAGATTACAATGGTGCACTGGCCTTCTGAAACATCTGCCAACTATGCTGGACTGATTATTATGGCCAAAAATGTGCATTGCTAACCACTGTGCCACCATGCCTCCCTGAGATACAATTACAGATGTAGATAAATTGATGGTACCCCACCACAAAAAAGAAGACCCACAATCATCTCTGAAACAGCTTGAAATGGACAAGAGGAAGAGAGAAGGAGAGGGTCATATTGTCATATGCTTCCAGGATTAACACAGGCTTTGCACAGTGCACTTTCACGGACTGGCGATATGCAACTATTGCATTCATTATAATGGACTTTCCATGCCATTTTACGGGACTGGTTAAGATTTTCTGCAGACCGGTGGTTGGGAAACACCACTCCAAATTATTAACAAGATGGTCTGAACTTATCATGACTTTGCAAACCAGAACGTACATGAAGATCTCAAAATGCTGATCTGCTCATGATTCCAAGGAATAGATAGATAGATAGATAGATAGATAGATAGATAGATAGATAGATAGATAGATAGATAGATAGATAGACACCGTATATACTCATGTACAGTAGGGTCCTGAAACCCAAAAATTCGATCATAAAATCAGACCCCGACTTATACGCCCATTCAAAAATACAATAACTGTTTATTTTTTTTACATCTTCTTGTTTCCTCCAATCTCACATCAGTTTCTCAGACACAGAGAATTTTGTTGCAGCAGCACAGTTACCAATTTCTTTCACTACTTTAACGACTTTTAATTTAAAACCAGCTTCATATTTTCTTCTGATCGAATGCTACATCATAGATAAGGGATGCTCTTACGATAAAGGTGGATGAGGGTGTGAGATACAACAAAACACAAAACAGTGCAAACCTTGCTTTGGAATAGTTTGGGTATTACCTTGTGGTCATGTAGGCACAATACACAGAAAAAAAAGGCCGTGTGCCTCTCTCAGGTGGCCATTAGCATATCGTAATCTCTTGGACCAATAGTGTGAGTTTTCCGCATTCAACTTATACAACCGGCATTATAAAATACCTGAAATTATACGGTAAAATCAAGCCCCGACTTATCCACGAGAGAACCTAAACGCGATTACTGTATATATGGTAATAAAATAACAGTGGGAGGTCAAGCTTTTAGTTACAGGGCCCCCTAAACTGTGGGGTGGTCCGCCTGCTACTATAAGAGATGCCCCTTTGGTCTCAGCTTTCAAATCCCGGCCTGAAGACTCACTACTTCAGTTTAGCACACCCTGACTAGAGCTGCTGATTAACTGTACAGACTGCATCTCTGTTGTCAGTCATTAGCACTAAAACATAAGTAATATGATTGTTATAATTTGTTACTAACTCTCACCTGTTCTGTTTATCTTCTCGGTACTCAAAGTGGCACGTGATGCCATGGCCCACATGCCAAGTTGTTTTGCCTGACTAAGGTAAAGTCATCCCTGATGGAGGATCGCAAGAATCGACGGGTAGAGGGGTCCTTTAATCGGATTGGCTGGCCCAGCGCTGTTTCAGTTGTGGAATGGCCAATAGGGGGAGGCAGCTTGATGGCTGAGGTCTCCAGGACTCCAAATCCAAATCCTATTATGGGATATCATCTACTGTTGAATTGTGCTATGTACTTGTAATATTTTTATTTTACTTTTATATTGTATTGAGGATTACTTGCGTTCTGTTCTGTGTATTGTATTGTATTGACCCCCTGACACTCACTGCACGCCCAACGTACCAGGAAAGGGGTCTCTCTTTGAACCGCTTTCCCAATGTTTCTTCCATTTTTTTTTCCTAAAAGTGTTCTTTTTTGGGAATTTTTCCTTATCTTCTTAGAGAGTCAAGGCTTGGGGGGGGTGGGCTGTCAAAAGGCTGGATCTGTTAAAGCCCATTGCACCCATCCGTGTGTGATTTTGGGCTATACAAAGATGAATTGTATTGTATTGGACAACCATGTGCTTATGGACATCTGTGTGTAATCCTGGAATTGTTTCAGGATGCTACCGGAGTTCTTCACAGAGAGTCCGGAATTGTCCTCAAGACTCACAGAATGTCAGTGTTGACAATGCTAACTGCACATCCACCAACCACTGTTAATGTTGAGGTTGAGGTTAGGAGCATGCACCACTCGATGAACCACCTGGATTGGGACCCGAGTGCAGTGGGTGGGTGGTACTTGGTGACACCTTAGCACCAATGTTCCCTCTAAGGAGTAGCATATAGTGAGCAAAAAACATTGTTTATGAGCGACATTTTGTTTAAGCCAAAAATTTATGAGCACCAACTCCGACGGTCAGAGTGAGCGATCGTGCGATAAGTACGAGCGACGCCGTTGGAATGAGCGATCGTGCGGGAAGTATGAGCGACGCTCTGAATTCGTGTGAGCGATCGCTCACGCACTCAGCTTAGAGGGAACATTGCTTAGCACCCCACTGAGATTTTTTTTTTTTTTAGGGGGGGCTGGACTGTGATTGCCACAATTTAAAGCACTAAAGTCATAGAAGACCAGAGCCAGCTCAGGCATTTTTGTTGCCCTATAGGTGACGTTGTAAATGGTGCCCGGCCACCCTCCTTTCTCCTTTGAGTGGAATCATCAATGCCAGACATGTACATTGAAACCTGGAGACAGAACTGGGGGCAGCAAAGTATAGGGGTGTTGGATACAAAACAGAGAATTTACAATTTCAGAATGTCAAGGGGGGTGGTTGATTACTTACACCAATGTCTCAAAGACATATGCTCTAGAGCACAGGTGTCAAACTCCAGGCCTGGAGGGCCGCAGTGGCTGCAGGTTTTCATTCTCACCCTTTTCCTAATCAGTGACCGGTTTTCACTGCTAATTCACTTTTTTCCTCTTTTATTTTAACAGCCATGTTAGAAGGATTCAGTTCTCTGAATTGATTCGTTTCCTCATTAAATGACAGCCAAACAGAAATGAGATGTGAAACGAGCCAACAGATGACCAGCTTAAACTGGGGCTTCAAACTCCAACAAGTTTCTTTAATGAGAAGCCGATGCTTGCTTGCTGTTAATTAAACCCATTATTTAATTCCACGGCTTGTTGCTGCTCTCGTTCTGCAACAGCAGACATTTCCAAAACTGCTGATTTTCTGTTTTTTATAAGAACATCGTCAAAGTGTTTTGAGATATTAACCTTACTGAGACCATCACCTTTCTTTATTTTCAGATATTGTGTGATGTGGCGGTTTGTAATTAGCAGCAAAAATTGGCCACTAATTAAGAAGATGGTTAGAATGAAAACCTGCAGCCACTGCGGCCCTCCAGGACTGGAGTTCGACACCCCTGCTCTAGAGGGTCGCCATTTCAGAAGACAAGCAGGAATTAGGCTGTATTAACAGACTTTACTATTTATTTATGGTATTTAGCATTTTTCTAAAGAAGAAATGATCATATTATCACTTGTTATTATTACAGATTTTCCCCTCCCACTGCCACCTTCTTCTAATGACCAGTCTTCCCACACCATCTCTACTACATCAACAACTTCTACCGCATCAACTGGAGTGGCCAGTGACGAGTCCACCTCTGACCATCAGTGTGGACTATCCATAACTGAAGACCAAGTAAGGAAGCTACACACCAGATGGAGTCAGATCTCAAGTTCTTAATGCCTGTGCTTTGTGGTGTCCTCTGTCACCTACTCAGTCTGTCACTAAGGCTTCAGAAAGTGCCACTGCTGTGGAAAACTTCCTGTGTTGCTCTTGTTCCAAAGAAGGCAGATGCCTCTTCACCTAATGACTACAGACCAGTGACACATCTCACATCATGAAGACCTTTGAGAGGCTGGTCCTGGACTATAAGAGTCCTCTTGTAGTAGACCACCTGGACCCACTGCCGTTTGCAAATCAGGAATAGAATAGAATAGAGGATGCAATTATCTGTCAGGCTTAGTCTCACCTGGACAAAGCTGGCAGCACTGAAAGGATGGCGTTTTCTGATTTCTCCAGCATCTTTAATACCATCCAGCCATCCCTGTTAAGAGGTAAACTCAGAGACATGCAGGTGGATGAGCCCGTGGTGTCCTGATGATGGACTATCTGTCAAGCAGACCACAAATGTGTATGTGAGCAAGACTGGAGCACCAAATGAACAGGCCTGTCTGGTATTCTCTTCGCTCTGTACACCTCAGACTATAAATATAACAGCAGGTCAGGTCACTTGCAGAAATTCTCAGATGATTCTGCACTTATGGGGGTGTATTGATAAAGGGGATGCGACAAAAGAGGGGAGTTAGGGGGAGAACTTTGAGAATTGTCTGCAACTTAATATCAGCAAAACGAAAGGAACTGCTTATTGACTTTCACCACACAAAAGAGCCTCTATGTCCGGTCACTACCAAAGGAGTGGATACAGAGGTTGTCCACTCATACAAGTACATGGGGGTTCACGTTAATAATAGGCTGGACTGGTCTCAGAACACAGAGGAACTTTAGAAGAAAGGACACAGCAGACTCTTCTTCCTTCCTTTCATGTGAGTAGTGACATCCTTCACATCTTCTACAACTCTGCGATGGCCCAGTGTCAATTTCTATCCTGTGGTGTGCTGGGCTGGTAACATCACTTCAAGAGAGGACCACCGAATCAACAAGCCAATTAAAAGGGCAGGCTCAGTTATGGGATGCACTCTGGAACCCCTGGAGGTCGTAGAAAAGGAGAGAATTAAAACAAATTCCATTATGAACAATTCGGTACAACCTCTCTCTGAGGACTTTCAGCCAATGAATTACTTAGCAGAAATGGGTCAGGAGATTCTACGGGGGGCTCCTTTATACCGATAGCAATATGTCTGCATAATGCCTCACTAGGCCTGTGACTGCCGAGTCTGAAGTTTTCTTCTTTGTTCAGACAAAAGTGTGTGTGTGTGTGTGTGTGTGTGTGTGTGTATTTATTGATTTCCCTATTTATGTAGATAGATAGATAGATAGATAGATAGATAGATAGATAGATAGATAGATAGATAGATAGATAGATAGATAGATAGATAGATAGATAGATAGATAGATAGATAGATAGATAGATACTTTATCTAGGGGATATCTAGGGGATTATCAAGGGAAAAATTCACATTCACATATGTATTTATTTAGGAGGATCTGTAAATATCCCCACGCACAAAAATTTCAGTTTTATCTGTCTATCTATACCAATTTAAATTCTATTATACTCTTTAGTCTCTATTTAAACCTTCTTGCTTATATGTGCCTTACAATGACGGTGACAGCCTAATTATAACCTTACCAAGGCAGCTCTGTAACAAATACATGGCATTTAAATGAAAAAAAGAAGTTGCAAAACTTAAAATAATCACAGATTTCAAAGAAACTGAAGTATAATGATTATCTTTAAATAGAAATCTTTACCCACACTTCCTATTTCCTTATCCTCATGTATGCAAATAATGCAATATTACTATCCAATCAATGCACGACCACAGAGTACTTTTTTTTTCCCCACAAGAGCAAATCTCATAGATGGTGGTGAACAACAGAGAATGAGATTTGCCAACATTTAACACAAGTCTTAATGTGAGCCCATTTAGGAGATGATTAGAATTTGAATTAAAACAACCTTTACCAATTTGCTCAAGAGCGGCAGTCCTATTGTTATTTTGACCATTTCATTTTATTTTGTCATGTCTGTGTCTCCTATGCTACAGTTTGAGGATTATTTCTATCATTATTACTAGCTGTCCCCTGCAGCTCTGCACTCGTAGTATTGAAACAGGACAAATTTTAAAAATCAATAAACAAACAGGTATCGCTAGCTAAGCGGAGGCAAGGTACACTCCAAAACGCAGAGGTAGACTGACTCAAACGGAGGCTGGTGCATGAGAGAGGAGGGCCCTGCCTGGCACCCTACTCCTGACGTCACATTTCCCGCTCCCCTCGGCCTGCAGCCTCTTTCTCGGATTAGCGCGAATATATCGCTCCTGCAAGTGAACTATGATTCTTAGCACGATGAGAGAAGTCGCAAAATCAACCAAATTCAAGCAAATTCAAGCAAATTCTAGAAAAAACCTGATTTAAATCCATTAAGTACCCTATATACTTGAGTATAAGTTGACCCGAATATAAGCCGAGGTACCTAATTTTACCTACAAAAACTGGAAAAACTTATTGTCTCAAGTATAAGCTGTGGGAGATGGCCGGCTGTTCATCCCGGCCAATACCCCCAGGCCGCTAGATGGAGCCCTCCCTGTAGCATGGAAGTGCCCCGAAGACCAGCAGGGAATTATGGACAATGGAGTTTTTATTCCCAACCCTGCTGGACACCGTGGGGCCCACCAGAGGATGCTGCAGGGAGGCTCAAGGACTTGTACGTGCCCTATAACCCGGATGCACGTCATGATCATATGACCAGAAGGAACGACGTGTTTCTGGGTTGAAGAGAAGGACTTTTTATCTGACCTGGAAATGATAAGAAATCACATGGACTGTAGGATGGGAAACACTTCCGGGTCAGGGAATATAAAAGGACTCTGGGAAAGCCAGACATTGAGCTGAGCTGGGAGGTAGGGTGGCGAAGTGTCTGGGAGTGGAGGATTGTAATTGATTAGTGATTATCGTACTTGTATGTGTAGTGTGGAGTGGAGGGTGCTATATGCACAGTATTATCATAAAATAAATAATACTTATAGTTTTACCTGGTGTTTGGAGTGGTATCTGTGGGTTCAAGGGAGCTCTAGCGCCCCCTACTGCTACACTGGCGTAGTCGGCAGGATACTCTGGCCGTCGTTTGGCAGAGGACCTGAATTTAAAACAAAAATTGTGGTAGCAGAATACCCAAAGACAGTACCGCTCTCGAGCACGGAGGTAGAAACTCCCGGTACTACAAGCAGTACGCCGGTGAAGAGCTTTGTCTCGTATCGGTTCAGAATGGGACGAAAATCCAGGAAGAAGAATGGGCGTTCTCATATGATACAGACCCTCGCAGAGATGTGGCCACCGGAGGACGCAACGACGTTATGGTCTTACCTGACGGGTCCTGCGGAAACCAAAGCCGAGATCGAGGTAGTGAGAGAACGGTGGTTAAGGCAACAAAAGAGCAGTGAAAGGATGACTGTAATGGAGCCTGAAACAAGCCATCGTAAGTCGGAGGTATGTGTCGCGACAAAACACGAGGCACAAGGAACTGTATTTTCTTCTTTTGCAGAAGCTGAGCGATTCGGGATATTATATGAAAAAGACACGTCTCATACCTTGGCAAGATGGCCGCGAAGACGAGGACTCTGTAGATTTACAGCTGGGAAGCCTATTCATGGAGGACGATCATGTGGACCATCCTGGTGCAGGCTGGGAAAAACGTAAGCAAAATATGAAGTCACCTGACCAGGAAGGGACCTGCTTATTCGCGGACACACGTCTCGTGATTTCGCCCGAAGGATTTAGGGAAGAAGGTCAACTATGGTCCGTCAGTGAGGTCGTCTTGTCCCGGACGAAGCCGAACTCCCTGAAGGGGAAGGGGGAGGCGAGCAAAGCATCGCCGATCAATTATAATAAGAACGAGGGGCAGGATGTGACTGAATGGGCTGCCGCTAAAATAGAAAAGGCAGATCACAGTCGGCCGGTAGCGGCCGCCCGTCCCTCTAAAAACTCCAAGTCCCAAGAGTCTTTGCATGACACAATCGAGCACGTGCCGACAACAGACGTGCCCATTGGCTCTCGGCCGGTAGCAGCGCCCAGGCCATCTAAAATACGAGACTCAAGTTCCCAAGAGTCTCCGCGAAGCCCAGCCGGACACGTGCCAGGAGGGGATGTGCCCATTGGCTCCCGGACAGAAGGTAAGGCAAGTGAAGATTTTAGCCTGCCTCTGACCATATTAAATGACTTTATTGGAATGCGGGATCTCAAGAGGTTGCTCGAGCCTATACATAGTTTCTTTCAGGGTCTACGGGAGCTGAAGGAATGTGTGGAGGAGATGGGAGCAATGGCCGAAGTGCCGCTGAGAGGACTTCAGGAATACCTGCGGCGATTTGGTTGAGAAGCTCCGATCTTAGTGGATTCAGCGGTACAGGTAAGCCCTAATTGTACCATATATTATAAGGGGACGCAGTGCGATTTGGGCCCGCAATTGAAAAGCAGCGGGTGCCAAGTCACTGCGAACCCAACAAAAGATTGTGGTGTGATGACAGAAGGGGCGGAGAAAGCGCCGCTCAAACTGGAGCAGCTGAAAAGTGCTGTCTCTCGGGGCGATGAGGTGCTGAAGACGCTGCCCCTAATTAAGATAAAAGGGAAGGGCGTGCAAACAGTAAAAGGGTTCTCTTGTGCTAATAGAGAGACCCAAACTGGACACAAGCCCCAGATTAAAAAGGAGATCCCTACAATAAAATGGGGGTCTCCTGACAGGTCGGGATACGTAAGGGCAGCCGATAAACCTGCCTCAGCGGAGAGAAGGACGGAGCCAGAGGTACTGAGGTGCTTCCAGTCTCGTAGGGGGAGAATATCAAGGGGACCATGACTCTACTACGTGTGTCATAGGCCAGGTCATCAATGGCAAAGTTGTCCTCGGAGGACAGGGGATCAGAGAAGTTGGCGATACAGCGTTCCCCCTAGGTTCTCCGGGGAGCCTAGACGACGAAGCCCAAGCCCAGCACGTGGATCTCCTTGGAGAAAGACGTTCCTCTCAGGACTGGTCACTCCAAAATACAATTCTTCACTGAGGGGGGAATACTGTGGGAGATGGCTGGTTGTTCATCCCGGTCAATACCCCCAGGCCGCTAGATGGAGCCCTCCCTGTAGCATGGAAGTGCCCCGAAGACCAGCAGGGAATTATGGACAATGGAGTTTTTATTCCCAACCCTGCTGAACACCGTGGGGCCCACCAGAGGACGCTGCAGGGAGGCTCAAGGACTTATACGTGCCCTATAAACCAGAAGCACGTCATGATTACATGACCAGAAGGAATGACGTGTTTCCGGGTTGAAGAGAAGGACTTTTTATCTGACCTGGAAGTGATAAGAAATCATATGGACTGTAGGATGGGAAACACTTCCGGGTCAGGGAATATAAAAGGACTGTGGGAAAGCCCAGACGCGGAGCTGAGCTGGGAGGTAGGGTGGCGAAGTGTCTGGGAGTGGAGGATTGTAATTGATTAGTGATTATCGTACTTGTATGTGTAGTGTGGAGTGGAGGGTGCTATATGCACAGTATTATCATAAAATAAATAATACTTATAGTTTTACCTGGTGTTTGGAGTGGTATCTGTGGGTTCAAGGGAGCTCTAGCGCTCCCTACTGCTACAAAGCCTAGGGTGGGAAATGTAGCAGCTACTGGTAAGTTTCAATAATCAAAATAAATACCAATAAAATTACCGTACATTAATTGAGGCATCAGTAGGTTAAATGTTTTGAGTATTTATTTCCAAAGAAAAACAGTAAACTAGCTCTGTAAGTGGAGAAGAGGGTCAACAAAAACAATATGGTATCAACAATGATACCTTAAGAGTACAACCCCCTTAGCTCAATCAGCAACCAAGATAAAACACAAAGAGTTAAAATCCTTCAAAACTGGATTCCTCCTCATCATCTGTATGTCCAAACAGAGCTTCAACTTCAGCTGGTGTGAGGTTCTCAGCATAGACATTGTCATCATCACTGAATTCGCAGTCATCACCATCACTGCTGTCATTCTCATACAAAGCGCTGTCTTCACTGCTATCCATAGCATTACTAATGCCACATTTCTTGAAGGCGCATAGCACCATGTCCTCTGGAATGTCTTTCCATGCATCTCGAAAAACCCACATTGCTATTAATTCTGTCTGGCTTCATTAGGCTAGGACGAGACTGGACATTTATTATAATAGCACAGCTCCTTTCTCTTGAGTACTGTATATCTTTTTATTTCACCCTGCTGAGCCAGTTTGATTTAATATTTAACACTAACCTACTGTACTTACTAGGGTATTACTAGAAAACGAGTCCCAGGGGGTGTGTGACATCACTCCGTTATGCCTAGGGCGGAGCAACGATGGAGATGCTGTGACGCGCAGAAGAGCGCACTAGCCACAGGTGCACGAGGGGTCCGGTGGGCACAGTTAGTGTCCATCTGTTGCCCGCACGTAGCCCGAACAGACCCAGAAGCAAACAGCCTGAGTCTCCTGAGGCCACACAGCACCACACAGGGCCCGCAGCATTTATTCCACAGCATGGAGCCCGGAGAGGCCCAGCAGCACACAGCCCGGAATGAGTCTCACAGAGGCTGCACAGCACAACACAGAGCCCGCAGCAGTTCTTCTACTGCCCGCAGACTAAACCAGGTACTGTACACTCCAGCTTTCTGTCGGGTTGGCGGGGGCAGCGGGACCTGACTCAAATATAAGCCGAGGGTGACATTTTTCAGCACATTTTGGGTGCTGAAAAACTCGGCTTATATTCGAGTATATACGGTAATCCTCTCGTAAGTTAGCTAAGCGGATATAAGGTACACCCCGAGGCTGGTGCGTGAGTGAGGAGGGCTCCGCTCCCCCCTTCCCTCAGTCCACTGCGTCTCTCTCTTTTTTTTTTTTTTGATTTTATTAACCCTTTAACCGCCAACTCCCTAAATATTCCCCAAGCCAGGCGAAATCTGAACAATTTTTGTTTTTTTACTTTTTTACATTTTTTTTACATTTTTTACATTTATTCAAGTAGTATTGACCACTAAATGTTGTGCAAGTTGCCAGTGTATACACGAAATCTATAAATGTAACCTGAATTCTCAGCTAAGCAAAACATCTTGATACCAAACCGTGCCCTTTTCAATGGTAGATACTGTCGAAACTGTAAGCGGCCCTTCCACGACAATAAACTTTCATCAACTGCAACTGACGGTCCTGGCATGTAGGGCAACTGAAATGCTTCAAATAAATGATCAATCAAAGGACGTAGCTTGAACAAGTGGTCGCGGTTTGGATCTTTCTTATCTGGCTCGTTTCTGTTGTCATTCAAATGAAAGAATTTCAGCAGCAAAGAGAATCGGTTACGTGCCATGACAGCTGCAAAAATAGGTGTTGCATACATAGGATCTGTAGACCAGTACATCTCAATATCTGGTTTTCTGATTATTCCCATCAACATCAAAATCCCAATGAATTTTTTCATTTCGTTTTCATCAGTGTCAAACCAAGCACGAATACGGGAATGTGGAGGTAAATTGGGATTTTTCTCAATAAACTGTGCTGCATACAGATTTGTCTGATGAACAAAATGTCTAATCAAATCAGGTGACACAAACAGCTCATAAAACTGCTCAGCAGTGTAATTGTTTACATCAACAATAAAGCCACACGTTCCCTCAAACGAATGCAGAAAAGGTAGTTCACCACGGGCAGCAGCCCAGCTGAGATGCTGGGGATACACCCACTCAGCGCCGTCATCCGATGCGTCTTCATTCACAATATCATGCAGCGCACGTTGCTGCTCATCACTGTCACTAAAATCTTCTTCAGAACTGCTACAATCATGATCAGAACTGTCCAAAATCGCCTGCAAAGCCTCACTTGAAGTCAGTTTACGTTTCGCCATATTCACAGCTGTTACATGCGAATCACGTCACATGACCGGCCAAAACAACCACAGACTTGTCGAAATACAACGTAGTAATAATACCCACGCCAAACCGTCAGTTATACTACTTGCCAGGCATTCATATAACCACAGGCAAATGTGCCGGATAATTCCGGCAGTATGGCGTTAGCATTAAAACAGCGGTGCCGGATATATCCGGCAGAGGGCGGTGAAGGGGTTAAAATCACACATTATTCCATACAAATAAATCAATCTGGGATTACACCAAACACAGCTGCTAATGGGTTAGGAAGGATTGTGACACCAAGACTGTCTGATAGGCATTTAAAGATTTTGGTCCAGAATGATGTTAATTTGGTGCAGGCCCAGAACATGTGGCCCAGTGAGGCTAGAACTTGATTGCAACGTTTGCAGGTTGGATCTTGCCCTGGAAACATTTTGGACAATTTTAAACGGGACAGATATATGATTTTGAGTTGAATAATTGTATGCTTTGCACATATGGAGCTTGAGTGGATTCTCTGCATTGCTACTTTCCACTCCTTTTCTGAAATATTACGTGAGAGATCCTTTTCCCACTGTCCTCTTGGATCTTTGAAAGAGAAGGACTATAAAATGGTTTTATATATTACAGAAATGCTGTCTGAGTCCTCAAGACTGATCAACATTGTTTTCAGCATAGAAGTTAGTGGAAGGTGAGGAAAATTGGGCATTTTCTGTTTAACAAAGTTTCTGATTTGAAGGTAGTAAAAGAAATGTGTTGCTGGGAAATTAAAATTTAGAATGTAATTGTTCGTAGGATGCAAAGACGTTGTCTATGTACAGATCTCTAAGTGATTTAATCCCGAATGTTTTCCATACATTAAAAACTGCATATGTTTGAGAGGGTGGAAAAAGGTGGCTCTCATGCTGTGGTGCCGCAGATAGAAGCTTCTCTATCTTAAAATACTTCCTACATTGGTTCCATATTCTGAGTGAGTGAAGCACAATTGGGTTGTTAGTATATTGGCGATGACTTGTCCTTATTGTGGTACAAAGCAAAGAATATAAAGAAGTACTGCAGGATTTTATTTCTATTGCTGACCAAGCCTGTGTCTGTTCATCTATTTGTGTCCATGTCCAGGTTTTTATAGCTTGTATAGTTGCTGACCAGTAATAAAACTGAAAGTTAGGTAGAGCCATGCCACCTTCTGCCTTAGGTCTTTTTAGGGTCGCTCTTTGGATACGTGGATGTTTTGAATCCCAAATAAATGAGGTTATGGTTGAATCTAATCTCTCTATTATAAAAAAAATCCTGGAGAGAAACAGTAGGGCGTTGAGACGTGATCTTCACATTAAGATCACGGAAAATACTTAAAAGACCCGCGAGGACCTTAAACATGAGACATTGTGCCAAGAGATTGACCCAGGACCTTCTCGAGATGACGTAGAACATGAGATTCTTGCAAGACACGCCCTACTTACAATCAATGTCAAATAAGACAACAGAGCAGCAAAACATTCAGTCATATGAAGGATTTGAGCACACACAGATCCAGGGTCTCAGCGCATATAAAGCATATAAGGACAATATGTTATAAATGAAACGTTGACCACTAAGCAAAGAAGAAAGCAGTGCGGAGAAAAGAGACTCAAAAGCATTGGAGAGAAGAGCAAAAAAGAAAAAATAATCTAGGTGCAAATTCAGAAAATAAGGAAAGTAATTATCAGCCTGTAACAAGTGGAATTGACACAAAGCACGTTCAATAGGGCTCAGAATTAAAAGACAGAGTAAAAGACAAAGTAGGACTTCATAAACACGTTCACACACGTTGGCGCTTTACAGATGCAGAGCAGATTATGAAAGCAATGGAATTCGAAAGGCTGAAAAAAAAAAACGTATGTGTGCTACAAATGTGGAGAAAGTTAAAGAATATGAAAGTAGGAAAATTAGAAAGTATAAAAAAAAGAAAGTAAAGATCGCAGTAGCGCAAACAAATGAAAATTATTACTCGAAAAAGGGAAAATAATCACTACGGACCAGGTGTCATTGACAAAAAAAAGCAGGACAAAGCGAGGTCAGAAATAAAAGACAGAGTAGCAAACAAAGTAAAACGTCATAAAGAGGTTACAAAACAAGGGGGCCAAACACATGCAGAGCAGGTTAGAGATAATGAAAGCTGGAATTCAAAAGACTCAAAAAAAATGTAGGCGCGAAACACATGCAGAGTAAGATACAGAATATGAACGCAGAAAAAAACGACAGTGTCAAAAAAAAGAAAGTAAACATCGCATTAGCGCAAAAAAAGAGAAATTATTACTCAGAGAAATAACTAAAAGGTGAATAGAGATCGAATATATGGACACAGGTGATATGTCAGAAGTATGTAAATATTGTAAGGCTTTGAAGTTTAAGTCAAGAGAATTTCAAAAACGGAGTTTACCTCACATGCATTTGTTGGTTACTTTGCAAAAAAAAATGATTAACTGCTGATGATGTCGATTGCTTTGTCTGTGCTGAAATTCCAAACCGAGAAACCTATCCTGAATTACGGTACAAAGTCATTAAACACACGTCTCACTGACTTCATTAAAAAGATTCAGCACATTGGGACTCGAAAGATTCCAAATATTGTTTTTATAGAAGTTCTGAAATAAAAGTGAAACTAATGAAATAGCAACAATTCAAAGAAAAAAAAATCTTAAAAGTGTGTATCCGGAAAACTAAACACAGGGGTTGGTGAGCGAAGAGAGCAGGGGGCAAAGCCCCCTAGTTTCTTAAAAAATGATTTATTGGTGTATATTAGAATGTTTTGAAATAAAAAGAGAAGCCTAGGAAGGATATTCATCTTAACAATGTTAATTCTTCCAGCTAAAGTGAGATGAAGGGTTGACCTGTCTACTTGTAATGTTTACCCCTAGGTATTTAAACTGATCTGTGATGATAAAAAGAAAGGTGTCCAATCTAACATTGTGTGCTTGAGAATTCACTGGAAAGAGCACACTTTTAGTCAATTTAATGTTGAGACCAGAAATCTTTTGAAATTCTGTAAGTTCTGTTAGGACTGCAGGCACAGTATTTTGTGGGTCTGATATATACAGAACCATATCAGCTGCATATAGAGAAATTTTCTGTTCAAGTCCTTCTCTGATAATCCCCTTTATCTCATAAGCACTTCTACAGTAAACTGCCAGTGGCTCAATATCAATTGCAAAAAGCAGTGGTGACAATGGGCATCCTTGTCTGGTACCACATTCTAGTTTAAAGTAATCTGAATTAATGTTGTTAATACAAACTGAAGCTTCTGGATTGGTATACAGTAGTTTGATCCATGCACAAATGTTTGAGCCAACCCCAAATTTCTCCAATGTAGTGAAAAGGTAGTTCCATTCAACCATATCAAATGCTTTTTCTGCATCCAATGATAATAATAACTTTGGGGTGCTTGACTTTGCGGATGAATATATTATATTAAACAGGTGTCGAAGATTGGACACTAAGTGTCGACCTTTAATAAATTCTGTTTGATCTTGTGATATTACCGAGGGCAGCACTTTCTCCATCCTTCTAGCTAGGACTTTGGAGAGTATCTTAACATCATTATTCAGAAGTGAAATTGGTCTGTATGATACACATTGTAATAAGTCTTTATTTTGTTTAGGAAAAACGGTGATTAATGCTTGGCGAAAAGCTTGTGGCAGAATTTTATTGTCTCTATCTTCTGTAAATGTTGCTAATAAGAAGGGAGCTAGCTGAGTGGAGAATTTCTTATAAAATTCAGCAGGGTAGCCATCGGGGCCTGCTGCTTTCCCACTCTGAAGTGATTTTATAGGATCTAGTAATTCTGATAGCGCCAGAGGTTTATCCAATTCCTCTGCACTGACAGTATCTATTTGTGGTATCTGTAATGCATCCAGAAATGCATTAGATTGTGTCTTCTTTAAACTCAGTAGAATATAAGGATTTACAGTAGTCTCAAAATGTGTGCATTATATTTTTATGGTCAATGATTTTGTCTCCGTTTGTGTTGGTGATTGCTGGGATTGCATTGCAAACTTCTTGCTTGTGGATTTGTTGAGCTAAGATCTTATTAGCTTTCTATCCATGTTCATAGTAATGATATCTTCATTTAGAAATTAGTTATTCTGTTTCTTTAGTTGTCAAGAGGTTTAGCTCTGAATGCACAGTCTGCCTTTTCCTATGAAGAGCCTCACTTGGACATCTGGCATGGTCTATTCTGCATCTCTCTCTGTCGGATTTGTGCAAATAAATCGGTACCACAAGCGAACTATGATACTTAGCGTGATAAGAGAAGTCACAAAATCAACCGGAATGTTCAAGCAAATTCATTAAGTAGTTCTCTCGTGAAAAGCGGACAGACAGGCATACGATGGACTTTATATATAGATTACAATTATTGTTCGTGTTATTGCTGCATTGTGTAGCCCGTGACAAGTTAAGACTAAACATGGCTTGTATGTGAAAATATAAAACAACATAATCTGACAGTCATATTGAGTCCAAGTGTTTGCAGTTTTCTATTGATTAGATACCTGTTCTCACCGTGATGATATCTCGCGCTGCCACCTGGTGGAATCATCCAGATTCATGCAAAGTATGCGCGCAAGTATAAACAGTACAACGCTTGCGTAGCAGTAGCATCCACTGGAGCACACGTCATGTCGTGTGAAGTATAAACCTGGCCATAGACGTTCTTTCATCTCCAACCACACATTTTCAACTGCAGTAACCCAGTTCTGGGTCAAGGGGAGTGAAATGCTAAACTATACTGACAGCATTGGGCAAAAAGCAGGGACCAGGCCTGGATGGGACACCAGTGCAGTGTAGGACCCACTCACACACACACCTACACTGTGCCAGTTTAAAGACACCAGCTAATCTAAGACACGTGATATGGGAGACAAATCGAAATTCCTGTAGGAAAGCCCATGCGGACAAGGGTGAAACATGCAAGCTCCACACAGGATGGGCATGGGTTTCAAAACCAGGCCACTACATTTGTAAGACTGCTAAGCTGATCCCACATTCCCACGTGAGGATAGCTAAAACTTGAGCTAATATGGAAAAGATCACAAAACACTCATATTTAAACAAACTCTTCAGTATTTACCAAAGGCAGGTCTTCAAACAAATGTCAAATATCTACCTAAAAAAACCACCCATTTTGAATAAGCTGACTAAATAAGATGTTGACTAACCAAAACAAATATTTCCAAGGAAAAAGATTACGAGGTTCAAAGGAAATGTCACCTTCAAACTAAACTGTATGTGTACAGGAGAGGCTTTGGTCCTGTGGAGACATTCAAAAGGCAAATAACATCATGCAATGTCATGTCATGTTACACAAGAACGTGAAAGAGCCAAGCTAGAGTTATTCTCCTTATTTTGAATTCCCCCAATTAGAAAATAAATTACCTCACAAAATAATACAGGTGTGCGAGACGGGAAAGAGTGAATCATTGAAATGCTTCAAGTTCAAGGTCAAGTCTACTGTCATGCGTACACAGTACCCGTATAATGAAAGTCCCGATTGCAGTTTTCAGCAGAAGAGTGAATAATACAATCCACCTTAATAAAAAGGATAACATTTATGGTAATTAAAACATCTATGCGTGGTAGTGTGTGTGTCTGTCTGTCCGGCCTGGAAGTGAGTGGTGGAGTTGGGGTAAAGGCACCACCCCTGAGGAAACGGAAACTCACTTAGCCACTAATACACAAAGCAAGGCCAGCATGTCAGGAAAACGAAACCTCTGAAGAAAGACAAAGTCGCTTAGCCGCTAATAAAGAAGCAAGGCGAGCACATCGGCAAAATGAAACCTCTTAGTAAAGGGATGCCCAGTGGAGTTCCTTTCAATTACCTGACATCCCTACATTTCAATTTTTTTTCTGACGATTTCAGTAGTGTCTAGGACCCCAGGCTTTTTACAGCACAGGCTTACACAGCTAGTATGGTAATGAAAACGTCTACATGTGGAAGTGTGTCAGGCTGTCTGTCTGTCCGCACCCGGAATGGCGTGGCTACAGCATGAAGCTCAAGGATCCAGCAAGGTGGCCCCAAGTTCACGAGTCAGAAGAAGAAAGAAGTACAAAGCAGCAGCATAAAGTTGAAAGAAAGCGACTCTGCTGCTAAAGTGAAACTGCCGAGGAAAGACAAACGAGATAGAAATTCGCTTAGCCACTGATAGACAAGTGGGGTGAGCATGTCCGCAAAACGAAACCGCTGACTCTTCACATCAATTTTTTTCTGACGATTTCAATAGTTTCTAGGAGCCTGGGCTTTTTACAGAACAGGCTTACAAAGCTAGTATGGTAATAAAAGGCATGGCATTTGCCACTTCAACAGATGTTACATCACAAATATTAACATTGCTTGTACAAATGCCACAACAAATGCCACATAACAGAAACATAAGCATTACAAATGTTTGTGAGGCACCATCTGTTGGAATGACAAATGTATTGCATTTTTAATACATGCATTACAAAATAACATTGTTATAAATCGTGCACTGAAAATATTAACACTGAGTTTTATGTTATCAACACATCTTAGAAAGGTAGCACAGCTAGTACTAATGAAAGGCACCATATTATAGATCAGGGCGGCCAACTTGGACCCTAGAGAGCCGCAGTAGCTGCAGGTTTTTGTTCCAACCCAGTTGCTTAATTAGAAGCCAGTCCTCCCCAATAACTGATCTTACTTCATTTATTGGTTGTTAGTGTTTTAACTCTACCATGTCACTTCATTCTTAAGTCATAGATTCTTTTTTCCTTTCTAATGATTTATGTATCATCCAAGTGATTTGAAGCCTAAATCCAGTGAGTGATTTTCAGTTCTTCACTTTCTCTTCAGTTTCCTTCTGAGTACTTAATTAAATGAAATAGTGAATGATGAATACACACGGGCGGAAGTGGAGACAAGTCAGATAGGGAACTGCCGGCTCCTTTGTCATTTGTATCTTATTGCTAATAAGGAGCAATTCAAACCATGAATACAGCTGTTCAAGACTAAAATTCAAAATCTTATCAAGCGAGACAACTGAACTGAAGCAGAAAACTGTCACTATAGCAGTGGTTCCCAAACTCAGTCCGTGAGGACGTCCTGTGGCTGCAGGTTTTTATTCCAGCCAAATTCACAATTAATTTAATTAAGTGCTCTTTTTTCCCCTTCTCTTATTCTGCCTTTAGAAAAGTACAACAGTTTGATTTTTACATTTATAAGACATTTAGAAATATTTCTACTTTTGCTTTAAATGCTTACCTCTTTTGTTGTTGTCCTATTGTTTTGTTATTTTTTTGTGTAGTTTGCACCCTTCGTTGTATCCTAATAATGATAATTAAAACAGAACTGACAGTCGGGTAAGCAACCCTGAATGATGAAAGGCTGCAATAACTAGCGTCAGACCTATTAATTAGTAGATAATAAATTAAACAATCAGAACACCTGGAAAAGCAAAATGAAAATAAGCCTGAAAATTGTTAAAAAAGTTAAAATTAAACCTATCCCTTTATAAGTGCTTAGTACATTTTAATAAAAATGTACCATACTTAGTTTTGTTATTTCTCCACTGACTCCAAAACACAGAAACTGGGAAATAACACCTCAGTTAATTGGGCTAGGAGTCCAACTAAAAACAGACGTGGGTTGGAACAAAAACCTGCAGCCATAGGGGGTCCCCAGGAGAGAACTGCACTACAGCAATAAGGGCTTCATCAACAATGAATGACTTCTCATGAAGAAACTGGGTTGGAACAAAAACCTGAAGCCACTGCGGCCCTCCAGGACCATCAACGATGCTCAGCCCTGATGTAAAGGGTCAGACTCTTAAATAACAAATAATTAAGTGAAGTTAATTAGTAGTAATAACTAGTCACTAATTAAGAAAATAATTAGAATGAAAACCTCTTGCCAGTGTGTCTCTCCAGGATTAGAGTTTGCCACCTCTTTTATAGATAGACTAGTCATGGCTGTAAAAAGCCCGGGGTCCTAGAAACAATTGAAATCGTCAGAAAGAAAATTAAAATATATGTCAGGTAATTGAAAGGAACTACTCGGGCATCTCTCTCCAAGGAGGTTTCATTTTGCCGACGTGCTCGTCTGGCTTGTGCATTAGCAGTGGGAGGAAAAGTAAAAGGGATACCGTTTTGCAGACGTGCTCGCCTCACTTCTGTATTAGCGGCTGAGCAAGTGACTCTTTCTTCAGAGGTTAAGTTTTACAGATGTGCTGGCCTCGGTTGTGTATCCTTGGAGGTGGAGCCCTTACCCCGACTCCACCTCTCACTTCTGGGCCAGACAGACAGACAGACACACTTCCCCACGTAGACGTTTATATATAAGATATGAAAAGCACTATATAATAGATAGTGTCACACACGTGCGCATGGGAGGCAGCTAAAGGGCTTGAGTAGGGACAGTTCCGAAACATAACGGGGTGTGGCAGACTGCACTGACTCTTTTTCTCCTTTGCCTGCAGACCATTCACAGGAGATTCCACCTGGTCATCTTGACGTCACTTCGAGGACCGAGCCAATGGAAGGAGACCTTGCCAGCTCCGGTCCCTGTGTTGTCACGTCCAGGCTCGCACCAATGGCAGAAGACCTACATGAGCCCGACCTCTTTGACTTCACTTCCTGTCTCCCCCTTTAAAAGCCTCCACCTTTTCCCTATTCCCTCAGTTCTGTTTGGACTCGGTTTTGTGCACATCAGTGCTGTATTATTTTGAAAAGCAACTTTGCAGCTAGGAAACCAAATTATACGGGTGGTTGCCCCAAACCTTTATATGACTCAGTCTCGAGTTTGTGACAATAGATAGACAGATAGATAGACAGATCAATAGATAAACCAATGAGCAAATTAATGAACTTATTTAATTACATTTATTTATTCCCAGTGGGGAATTTAACTTTTTACAGAAGACCATTAAGTAGATAGATAGATAGATAGATAGATAGATAGATAGATAGATAGATAGATAGATAGATAGATAGATAGATAGATAGATAGATAGATAGATAGATAGATAGATAGATAGATAGATAGATAGATAGATAGATAGATAGATAGATAGATAGATAGGCATATTGCTGTTGAGGAGCCCCCATAACATTTCTTGACATACTTCTGCTGAATAATTTGTTGGCTGAAAGTCCTTACTGTGTGTCAGAGAGAGAATGCGCTGTATTGTTCATAATGGTACTCCACTACGACCTCCAGGGTGTCCAGAGTGTGTTCCATAACTGAGTCTGCCCTTTAATTGGCTTGTTGATTTGGTGGGCCTCTCTTGAAGTGGTGTTACCAGCCTTGCAGACCACAGTCTAAAAAATAACACTGGCTATCACAGAGTTGTAGAAGATGTGACAGATGTCAATTTCCACATTAAAGGAACTCAATCACCTAAGGGCAAAGAGCCTGCTATACCCTTTCCTAAATAGTTCCTCCGTGTTCTGAGACCAGTCTAACCTGTCATTGATGTGGACCCCAAGCACTTGTGGGAGCACACCAGCTCCACATCCACACCCAGGCTGTGGTCAGATCTGCCCGAAGGTGCCAGTAGTTTACACTTAAAGGCATCTTTAACATTTGAATACAGCGGGTCCAGCTTGTTATTTCCTCAAGAGGAACCGGACCAAAATCTGGCAGAAATTTGTCATTGTTTCTTCCAAAGTCACATGGTTGAAGTCACCACATATTATAGCTGCAGTTTCGGAGTGAGTCATCATTAAAGTGCCGGTGACAGAATGAATCATTTCACTTGCTAGGTCCCCATTTGTGGAGGGAGGAATATAAACAGTAATAAGGATGATGTGATTTACCTCCCTGGGCAAATAATGTGGATGAATTTTGACAGCCAGAATTTCAGTGTCTGATTTACAAACTGTAGTCTTAACTGTAATGAGCTCCCTTTTACACCATTCCTTATTCACACAGATGACCAGTCCCTCCTCCTGTGTTGTTTTCAACAGTGCACTGGGTCTCTGTCTGCTCGAATAAGATGAAGCGTTTAAACAGCGTCAGGTATATCAGGTTTTGGGCCAGCTCTCCATAAAGCTCAATACGTCACTGTACTTGTATGCACCGTGACCTGCTTTGAGAGCGGACTGTTCATCCATCTTATTAGACAGAGATTAAAACATTGCCCATTGCAGACCCATTCTAAAACCTTTTATCCATGTTTTTATTCTTGTCTTTGGACTAACACCTCCTGCAGTAACTGCTTAGACTCTCGCGATTGGAGGGCAAATGGCTGATTATGGGACAATTAAATACACCAAGTTTTTATTAATCTCAGTGACTCTTTATGTTTTCAGGTGTTGCAGACATAAGGCAGCCATCAGGTTCGCTTTGCAAAGTTATTAGACACAAAAGAAAATGAATAAAACCATCCGACTCGTGACAAATTGTTAATCAGAATAATCTGGATGAGAACGGGTCATTCAGCCCAACAAAGCTCACCAGTCTTATCCACTTAATTCCTCCAAAATAACATCAAGTCGAGTTTTGAATGTCCCTAAAGTCCAACCTGTACCCTATTCACGATAGTCACGTTTTCCATGTGCTGTGTGATGAACTCGTATCCCATCCTAGGCTGGTTCTTGTGATGGGATCAGGTTCAGCTGCCATTATCCCAAATTTCAAAATGAATTCCCTGATTTATTTTTACATTGATTGATTGATGTCAGGGATTTTCTATTTATTAAACAATCGGCTGGAGCTCTAGATGATTTGAAGGTTCCTTGAAGGTACTAAGAGAGCCCAGCACAATTCCTTGAGCAGGTTTCAGGCTGAGCTGAAGTCGTATTGAATGCACGGGCATTTTTAATATTAGGACATCCTATGGCACTCGGGTTAGAATATAAGAAACTAACACAGCGAAAATGGTACGATGGCAAGTCTGTCTGTTTTGATCGCATTGTGCATTTACGAACCTCTGTTCACTGGATGCGCCTTACATCTGTCGTTCTTTTTTACATCTTGTTTCCGGGGTTGCCAGTCCAAGGACAACTAAAAATCCACCTAATGGTTCAGTGGACCAGTCCAGTGAATGACACTTTTCATGTCTGGGGGGAGTTTTGGTGCGACTGATATATGGGCTGGATCCCCCTTGGAGTTTTGCCACTGTTAATTTGGTCCCTCTTGGAGTTTTATTGCTGTCGACGGATTTTGATGGGTCCCACACATCTAGCAACCCTGCTCGTTGCCTTTCTCCATCAGACACTGAGCATTCCAGGCCTGTTGTGGACGCCGTACGCCTCACAATTGTCTGCCTTTCCTTTGCTCATTGGACGTTGTGTGGTAGTAATGACCGTCACCCCTTGGGTGACCTAAAACCTCTAAGAGAAAACAGGCAGGAGGAACTTTAAACCATAAACCATTTATTCTCTTTGAAGCAGGAGCGCTCCTATTACAGGACGCTGTAACTAGACACACACAGCATTCTGTAACAAGATGCACACCGCATTCTGCTAGTTGAGGTCTTTTCATATACAAGTAAAGGTACAAAATTAGATTCTTAACATCATACAAGTTTTTTCATCATCGTTGGCTACTTCCAGTTTATAGCCAGACACAAAGTAAAACAAACTATACTATAGTATGGTCAGCAAAAATGCATAAAATTGTCCTATGGACAGATCATTAATGTACAGCATTGCATGTGAGTTTTGCCATTTTCAGCTCCTTTCTTTGTCTACATAGAAGCTGAAGGCAGCTTCCCTTCTCTTTTATTATTTTTTTTTTGGATTTTATTGGCTCCAGCAGACCCCCGTGACCCTGTAGTTAGGATATAGTGGGTTGGGTAATGGATGGATGGATGATTTTATTAAAATCAAATAACATTCCATATAAATAAGTCAAGTTTTACAAGACTTGGTTCTAAACAAATCAACCCCCAACCATGAGAAAGAGAGCTAGGCCAGCAGAGTAAAACTTTAAGCTAGTAAAAATAAGTAAATAGATAAATGAATAAATGAATAAAAATAAATAGAGTTAAAATAAAAAAGAGGTTAGAAAATCTGTTTCCTCAATTAAAATGCTTATTTCCTTTCTCATATAGTAAATAAAATATATAGTTTCCTGCTGATAGCCTAATGTAGCCTGCTTGCATCCTGTCTGAGCAGCCCTACTAGAAAACACCTTTCAATCACATAGTAAATGTACTCAATATGCTTAATTACTGTAAGATATAAAATCCAAACTTCATAATGATTAAAAAATATCATAACAAGACAAATTGATTACCACATTTGCTGCCCTCTTGAAGACATTACACTCAGGTACGAATGCCTGATGAATGGATGGATGGACGTCTCATTGCTTTATATACAGAGAGATGTGTCAGACGAGATGAGACTGTAAGCCACAGTGGTAATCCAGGACTGAACCTGAGAACCTGTGTCCAGATGTGTATGTAGGCATGGAAAAATGAATATAACCCTCGCCATTTGGGTGAAATTTTGACCTACATGGCTGAAACAGCAAATGGGAATAATAGGAAAACAAAAGAAGACAATGATGAAAACACCAAGAAAGCAATACAACTGTTACCATAAACAACAATCACCTTACCGTCCTTCAGTATCTTGTGTGACCATCCTTGGTGCATGGATCCAATTGGCTCCTGGATCTTGCTTGTTGGATGTTATCTTGTTCCTATAGAAGGGCCTGATGAAGTTGCTTGACATTGGCAGACAGAGTGTCATGTCTCCAAATTCTGTCATCCAGGGTAACCCAAAGGTGTTCTGTGGGGTTACATTCAGGCCAAAGTAGCATCTGCACACCAGCATCCATTACCCTGGACAACTATCACTACAGCCACTGTGAGCCACCTGCCAGTGTCCTGATTTAAGGTCAAGTGGTCAAGGAAGTATGACAACGGGGCATCTGAGAGTTGACCCATTAGGCCAGCAGTACAGAGTTTGTCCCTCACTGCCCTCTAATTCAGGTGGCTTTTTTTTTTCTGACGACATTTTCAACAGACCACCACCCTCCATCTGGTTCTCTCTCATCTGGACAAGAAGCAGATTTAACGTTCGAATGCTGTTCATAGACTTTAGTTCAGCATTTAATACAGTCATTTCTCAACAACTGACTGGAAAGTTATGCCTGCTGGGCCTGAACACCTTCCTCTGCAAATTGTATCTCAGACTTCTTGACTGAGAGACCTCAGACAATCAGGAAGGGAAACAACATCTCCAGCAACACCACGCTGAGCTCCACAGGGCTGGGTGCTTAGTCCACTGTTGTTCACTTTAATGACTTGCAGCAATGTACAGCTTAAACCATATCATCAGGTTCGCTGATGACACGACTGTGTTGGGACTCATCAGCAAGAATGACAAGACAGCATACCGAGTGGAGGTGCAGAGGTAACGGACTGATGCAGATCCAACAACCTGTCTCTGAATGTAGACAAAACAAAGGAGATGGTTGTTGACTTCATTGAAACTAAAAGTGACTACTCTCCACTGTATATGAACGGCTCAAGTGTGGAGATCGTCAAGAGTACCAAATTCATTGGTGTTCACCTGGTCCCTCAACACCAGCTCCAGAGCCAAGAAAGCCAAGTTTCCACGCTCAAATCGCGATGTATAAAACCTTAACTTGGCGTAAAGCCACACACATTTCCACAGTAGCTCCAACCTTGGCGTACGCAAGTTCTCTGCTCGGTTTTGCAAACTGGCAGCACCCAGCGTCAAAGCAGTGCTACTGTTCCTGTGTGATTACCCTTTCTTTAGATCCACATCCCTGACGCGGCTTTATCATATACACTGAAACTAACTGCATATTGTTTATTAGTTTAATGCATTTGATTGTAATTAACCTGTAACAATATAATGTTCCAGGGAATAGCCGAAATATTCCAAATACCATATCTGTTTTAGTGTTGTTACTCTTACTGCACCTTCTTTTTCTTCTTTCAGCTGCTCTAGTTAGGGGTTGCCACAGTGGATCATCTTTTACCATATTACTCTCACTGCACCACTCGGGAGTATTTATATCACTGTATCTGAGTGGGGAATCACAGCTCTACAGCAGAGAATCATCGGTATACAGCATCAAGCACACACTGCCTCAGCCATGCTGTCTATTGAACCGCTCTCACACGGCAAACGCTTCAGAGCCTTTCCTGTACGGACCTCGCGGTTCAGAAACAGCTTCATCCCAAGAACTATAAACACACTCAATCAGCCCATCAAGTGCTCCTTGTAGAACTGTTTATACTTATAAGTACAATTACCTCACTGTAAACGTGCGATGCAGTTATAATATTGCACAACCTGAGCCACTTTATAAAGCGTGTATTTACGTATGATATCATTTTTAAGATGACATGCAGCAAAATATGTTTATTATATTATACAGATAAAACTTTAACTTCATTTAAATAATCTATATTGTTAATAATTAAACATGTGAGGACATGGTGCTGCGGTGCTAGCAAGGCGCTGGCACTCCGTTCACGTATTGTTCCTGCCTTGTACTGTATTCTTGCTGGTGCTGATGTGACACTGGAAGGATAGATGGATAGAATAATTAAACACGTACTACGAAGATATTTCAATGTTCCTTAAAAGTTTTGAAGAATTGGCGTTCTCAGCTTACAGATGGCTTAACGTCTACTACAGCGCTGATTGTGTGGCGATTGGGTACTTGGAGAAAGAAAAGTAAGGACAGGAATTGGGGGTTAGTACATTTGAAAGAGACAGTTCTGCTACTATTAAGTATTTCATTGAAGGTCGTGCATGGCGCAGCAAGCATCACCGCGCCACCGTGTTCCCATGTTTAATAACATGCATCATGAAAATGATATTACGTATACATCTCAGTATTTTAATTATTCAGAGAGCTGTAATGTAATGGATTCTGTGTCCTGTCGGAGGCAGAGAAAGCCCGGAAGCACGTAGTGGTTCACACACATAGAGCACATAGAAGATCAAATACAAAACAAAGCATTTAATGTGCTACTTTAGTTACGATGGGATTTGAGAAACTAGTAAATTAAACGATTTTAAGATGAAGTTTATGATGTTCTACTTTAATGACAAAATAAACTACGTGATTAAAGTGGAAATTTCAAGATTAAAGTTGACATTTTGTGCTTTTTTCCCACTGTGTGCCTTTTTTTTTCCTCTGTACCCTAATAAGCTTTCATATGACACTCAGACACTGGGCTACGACTCGCCTTTTCACGGCGACTTTGATATGTGACAATTTCTTTTTTATTTCGGGCACTGTGCGACTTTGTGAACTTCAGCTTTCGAGTTTCTCTGACATGCTATATCACTCGATGAACTTCCTTTTGTTGATTATATCACTGTTTAAACCAACAAATAGTATGTTTTTCCTTGCCTCCACTTGGTATTCGCTGAAATTCTTCTATTTTCCCCCGTGCATTTACCATTGTCTTTTCACAGAAGGCTGAGCTGAAGGGCTATTTATATTGATTTCTATATTCAAAGAGGCGCAATTCTGGTAGGAGCTGGGGTGGGACAGAAGGTGCGTGCACGTGCGTTACTTTTCACACTGACCGGGATTTATGTAGTGCAAGAACGTGGAAGTTGGCGTATGCGCAGATTTATGCATCTGGATTTTTTTGTGCGTAAGCACATTTCCGCTTTTGTACGTACGCCATGCTATAGTGTGAATTCTACGCACAGCGTTATACATGAGGCCCCTGGTGTCCCACTCCACCCCGCTAATTAACCCAAAACACCTGCAAAGGGGTCCTGAGCCTTGAAATTGTCTCTCTGTCTGGTTCAGTAGGCCACACAATCAGACTGCTGACTTGACAGTTGTCCAGAAGACAGTCACAAGCCACAAAAGGTCACTGCTAAAGAAGCTGGCTGTTCACAAGAGTGCTGTATCCAAGCATATTAATGGAAGGTTGAGTGGAAGGAAAAAATGCGGCAGAAAAAGATGCACAAGCAACAGGGCTAACTGCAGCCTTGAGAGGATTGTGAAGCACAGTCCATTCAAGAATTTGGGGGAGATTCACAAGTAATGGACTGCAACTGGAGTCGGTGCTTCAAGAGCCACCACACACAGATGTATCCGGGACGTGGGCTGCAACTGTCACAGCATTCCTTGTGTCAAGCCGCTCCAGAACCAGAGACCACGTCAAAAGTGTCTTACCTAGGCTAAGGAGAAAACGGACTGGACTGTTACTCAGTAGTCAAAGGTCCTCTTTTCAGAAGAAAGTCAAATTTGCATTTTATTTGGAAATCAAGGTCCCAGAGTCTGGAGGAAGAGTGGAGAGGCACAGAATCCAAGTTGCTTGAGGGTCCAGTGTGAAGTTTTCACTGTTAGTGATGATTTGGGGAGCCATGTCATCGGCTGGTGCTGGTCCACTGTGTTTTATCAAGTCCAAAGTCAGGGCAGCCAAACGTTTATCAGGACATTTTAGAGCACTTCATTCATGCTTCCCTCTGCTAATAAGTTTTATGGAGAAGCTGATTTCATTTTCCAGCAGGACTTGGCACCTGCCCACACTGCCAAAAGTACCAATACTTGGTTTAATGACCATGGTATCACCGTGCTTGATTGGTCAGCAAACTCGCCTGACCTAAACCCCATAGACAATATATCAAGAGGAAGATGAGAGACACCAGAGCCAATAATGCAGACAAGCTGAAGGCCGCAATCAAAGCATCCTGGGCTTCCATAACACCTCATCAGTGCCACAGGAAGATGCATTGATGCAGTAATTCATGCAAAAGGGGCCCAGACCAAGTATTGAGTGTGTACATAGACAGACTTTTCAGTAGGCCAACATTTTTGTATTAAAAACCTTTTTTTATTGGTGTTATGTAATATTCTAAGTTTCTGAAATACTGAATTTTGAGTTTTCCTTACCTGTAGGTCATAATCAGCAAAATGAAAAGAAATAAACACTTAATATATCACTTAAAAATATATCACTCTGTGTGTAATGAATCTATATATGAGTTTCACTTTTTGAATTGAATTACTGAAATAAATTAACTTTTGATGATATTCTAATTTATTGAGATGCACCTGTACATCTGTTCCTTTAATTTAAGGTATTGTCACATTTTGGCACAACCTGACACTTTTTCTACCTTAAGATTATTATAAATGTGTACTGGTTACACCATCCAACCTCTGCTCCTTAGGGACAAGCTGACAGAGATGGGAGTAGATTCATACCTGGTAGCATGGATCGTGGACTATCTTAAAGACAGACCTCAGTATGTGCGTCTTGGGAACTGCAGGTCTGACATTGTGGTCAGAAACACAGGAGCGAAACACAGAGGACTGTACTTTCTCCTGTCCTATTCAGCCTATATACATCGGACTTCCAATACAACTCGGAGTCCTGCCACATGCAAAAGTTCGCTGACGACACTGCTATTGTGGACTTCATCAGGAGTGGGCAGGAGGAGGAGTATAGGAACTTAATCAAGGACTTTGTTAAATGGTGCGACTCAAACCACCTACACCTGAACACCAGCAAAACCAAGGAGCTGGTGGTGGATTTCAGAAGGACCAGGCCCCTCATGGACCCCGTGATCATCAGAGGTGACTGTGTGCAGAGGGTGCAGACCTATAAATACCTGGGAGTGCAGCTGGATGATAAATTGGACTGGACTGCCAATACTGATTCTCTGTGTAAGAAAGGACAGAGCCGACTATACTTCCTTAGAAGGCTGGCGTCCTTCAACATCTGCAATAAGATGCTACAGATGTTCTATCAGACGGTTGTGGCAAGCGCCCTCTTCTACGCGGTGGTGTGCTGGGGAGGCAGCATAAAGAAGGGGGACGCCTCACGCCTGGACAAACTGGTGAGGAAGGTAGGCTCTATTGTAGGCATGGAGCTGGACAGTTTGACATCCGTGGCAGAGCAACGGGCGCTGAGCAGACTCCTGTCAATCATGGAGAATCCACTGCATCCACTGAACAGGATCATCTCCAGACAGAGGAGCTGCTTCAGTTACAAACTGCCGTCACCGTCCTACTCCACTGACAGACTGAGTAGATCGTTCCTCCCCCACACTATGTGACTCTTCAATACCACCTGGGGGGTGGGGTAAATGTTAACATTATTCAACGTTATTGTCTGTTATACCTGCATTGTTATCACTCTTTAATTTAATATTTTCTTTATCAGTATGCTGCTGCTGGAGTATGTGAATTTCCCCTTGGGATTAATAAACTATCATTCTATCTGGTTAGCGTTGCATTGTCTTCGTTTGCACCACTGTCCTGCAATGTTTGCACATGTTTGCATACATGCACTTTATGGAGTACAGGTGTTTCTAATAATTTGCTCATTTTAGAATGAAATCATTCACACACAAACACATTGAGGCAAATTTAGCATCGCTGATCCACCTAACCTGTTTGTCTGTGGACTGTGGGCATTAAAGGTAGCATTTCTTTGTGGGTACTTAACAATAAATTTGAATTTCACAGGCAAGCTTTTAAGATCGCGGCAGAAACCAGAGAAAAGTTATACGTGGGTACTGAAAGGACGTACTAACGTCTCAGAAGCATCCAAGCTATTGGTAAACCAGAGTTCCGGGTAAGTGGATGTGCACCCCGAGAAAAAATAAACTAGAAGATTAGAGTAGGTACACTTTATTGATCCAAAGGGGAAATTCAAACGCATACAACGTTAAAAACATCACAAAATACTCCTCAAAATAATACTTAACTGATTCCACATATACTGCATGTAATTTAATCAACATATTTTTTAAAAAAACACTGAAGCACTGTGCACAGACTCCCATCGATTAATCTTGACAGTTGCGCCTTCACTCACTGGGAACCGCTATTGAAAGAGCAAAACGAACCTTACCGTATGTATAGCAGGATAAGCCTAAGAGAACTGAATTGTTAAAAATGCAATTTTAAGGAAAATAATGCATAAAACAACAGACATCTTTTCCACATTCCCCTCTTTTTGTAACCAACAACTCGTATGACACTGATGGTTTTTATTCTGTTTTGCTTCCGTGTCGGTCTTCGGAAGTCACTTAACTTCCTCCCCACTCTGATTGGTTTACGGTCCAAATGAAGATTTTGATTGGATGTTCCTTTGGCGAAGGCGTTTACTTTCCTTCAGGGCTTGTAGAGGCGCGTGTAATGCGGAAAGATCTTCATATGCACACACACAGAGGTCAGTTTATGACGTTCAATTGTTCATTTTGTGAATTAGTGTGTTTATGCACGGTTTGTGCATTATTTTGATGCAACGGGATAAAGTGTATATTGTAATAAAAATTGGAATCTCAAAAGATACCCAGTAGTGTTAATATACCTATTAGCGTTTCGTAGCGAATGTCAAATAAAATCAGTAAAGTAGTTACTTACAGTATTGAAGCAGAGAGAGAGTTTCTTACTGCTCCGTTTTGAAAACCTTTTCGGCATGTTTAATTATCAATTTGTGGCGATTTTATCTTTCACATTGTTCACTTTATTTGCTCAGTGTTGTTTATGTACTTTTTGTTAATATTAAATATTTGAACAGCTTCAATTTTTGCGGACCGCTTTGAATTTTGAGAGTGCCACGGCTTTAAAGCAAAGAGCATTGTTTTGCATCTTGCGGATTCCACTTTCGACTTTGCCTTTCATTTCAGTCCTATGCAAACATGTTTAGTAATCATTACATTTTCACGGGAGTTTAAACTAAAACAAAACTTTAATAGACGTTACTACAGCTGTCGAAGTGCATTCTGCTTTATTCAGCGTGTTGATTTATTAGTTTCATCCTTGGCAATGCGCCGAGCAGTCTGGAACAATATCTGCTGTAAATGAGAATTGTCCTCAGTCGATTCTGTTGTCATTCCTGCACTCTAGGCAAACCAGTACAGTATATTGATTCTGTTCGACCTTAGTGTCAACCAGTGTCCCCTGTAAAGCACGGGTGTCGAACTCTGGTCCTGGAGGGCCGCAGTGGCCACACATTTTCATTCTAACCATCTTCATTAGTGACCAGTTTTTGCTGCTAATTAAATTCTTTTGCTTTAGTTGTAATTAATTTCGACTCAGGCCCCTTAGTTGTCACTTTTTCCTTAATTAGCAGCCAAACGATAATGAGACATAAAACAAGCCACCACATGACCAACTCACCTGTGCCCATCACACAATATCTGAAAATAGTGAAAGGTGAAGGCCGATCTCTCAGGTCACCAAAACATCTTGACTCTGTTCTTAGAAAAAACAGAAAAATAAACAGTTTTGGAAATGCTTGCTTGTGGCAGAATGAGAGCAGCAACAAGCCATGGAATTAAATAACAGGTTTAATTAACAGGAAGAATCAGCTTCTCATTAAGTGATCGGTTGGAGTGAAATTGGTTGGAGTTTGAAATCCCAGTTTAGCTGGTCATCTGTTGGCTCGTTTCACATCTCATTTCTTTTTGTCTGTCATTTAATGATGAAAGTAATACATTTCTTTAAAAATAAGGCTATTAAAATGGAGGGAAAAGAAGTTAATTAGCAATGAAAACAGGTCACTGATTAGGAAAAGGGTTAGAATGAAGACCTGCAGCCACTGCAGCCTTCCAGGCCCGGAGTTTGACACCCCTGCTCTAAGGAGTGGCTTGGTACCTGCAATTTTTTTTCTTGTGAGCAACAATTTCTAAAAACCAACTATTTTTGAGTGCCAGTAATAGCAGCATCAATATTTGTTTCTATAGCACATTTTCATGCAAGCAGTGTAGCTCAAAGTGCTTTACAAGATATTAAAGTTACAAGGAAAGAAAAATGTTAGTTAAGAATATTAATATTTGTGAATTTCCCCTTGGGATTAATAAAGCTATCTATCTATCTATCTATCTATCTATCTATCTATCTATCTATCTATCTATCTATCTATCTATCTAATAACAAAGATAAAATGTGTTTATTATAAAACAAATATTATATAATTAGTGGGATTAATAGGAGTTGACAGTGTTTTGTGTAGATGGCCACAAAATTGGCTCAGACACAGGAAGAGACTGCTGGTGAGGGGAACCTTATCAGACCTGGCTGATGTTAAGAGTGGTGTTCAGCAGGGGTCAATGCTGGGGCTGCTACTATTTTTAATATTCCTGTATATAAATGATTTGGATAGGAATGTATGTTACAAGCTGGTTAAGTTTGCAGATGATACCAAACTAGGAGGACTGGCAGATAATTGAAAATCAGTTGAATCATCACAGAGGGACTTGGACATCATACAAGCTTGGGCAGATTTGTTGCAGATGAAATTTAATGTCAGTAAATGTAAATTATTACATGTAGAAAGTAAAAATATGCGATCTGAATATACTGTAGAATAGTAGGTCTCATAATTGAAAGTATACCTTATGAGAAGGATTTAGTTCTCGTAGTGGACTCGACACTATCAACTACCAGACAATGTTCAGAAGCCATTAAGAAGGCTAACAGAATGTCAGGTTATATAGCGCCTTGATGTGTGGAGTACAAGTCACAGGAGGTTCTGCTCAGTCTTTATAACACACTGGTGTGGCCTCATCTGGAGTACTGGGTGCAGTTTTGGTTTCCAGGCTACAAAAAGACATAGCAGCGCTAGAAAAAGTCCAAAGAAGAGCAACTTGGCTGATTCCAGGACTACAGAGGATGAATTATGAGGAAAGAATAAAAGAGCTGAGCCTTTTCAGTTTAAGTAAAATAAGACTAAGAGGTGACATAATTGAAGTGTTTTAAATTATGAAGGGAATTAGTCCAGTGGATCGAGAATGTTATTTTAAAATAAGGTCATCAAGATCATGGGGACACAGTTGGAAACTTGTTAATGATAAATTTCACACAAGCATTTGGACGTTTTTCTTCACTCATAGAACCACAGACACATGGAATAAGTGACCAAGTAGCGTGGTAGACAGTAGGACTTTAGTTACCTTCAAAACTCAACTTGATGTTACTTTAGAAGAATTTAGTGGGCAGAACTGGTGAGCTTTGTGGGGTTGAATGGCCTGCTCTCGTCTTGATTGTTCTGATGTTCTCGTAGAAGGGTAGCATACATATATAGCAATGCATTTCTGTATACATACAGCAGAAAAAAAATCACACAATATCATTATTTACTGTATTGCATAATATCAAAAAATGAACTGACCTGATATAACATTCACTTTTGCTCAAAATTTTACTGTATATTCAAAATGTTTCTCTTCTATCCTTTTCTTTGTCTAGGTTATAAATATAATGAACATTATGTTAATAAATAATTTAATTTAATAGAGTTTATTTATTATCAGGTTTTCCAAATGCTTGACATCTAAACAGTTCCTAGATTTTGTTTTAATGTTCTTCGTTAGACTAAATAAAAACAACCATTTATTTCATGTATAGCCCCAAATTACACCAGGAATGCTTTAATTGGCTTTAACAGCTCTCCAGCCTTGACTCCCTAAGAAGACAAGAACCCCCCTCTCCCCAAAAAAAACCCTTTACGGAAAAAAAAAAATTAAGGAAATCTTGGGAAGGACAATTCAGAGAAACACCCCATTCCAGGTAGATTGGGTTTGCAATGGGTGTCAAATATTGGAGCAAATGCAGCATAGAAAACATAACCCTGTTCACAGAGCAGGATGGCCAGTCTATCATGGTCAACTCAGAAGTACAACACAACAGTACAAACAACTTTATGCTTGCACAACACGGCTCACCAAGTGCAGGTGCAGACCACCACGACAACTCTCCAAAGGAAAATGTAGGAACAGATTATACCAGTCACGAAATACAGAACTATCGTATATGAAGATAGAGGTTTGTTCAAAGACATCAAAAGCAAAGTAGAAAGTAATTAACATAGATTTAAAAACAACAACATCTGTCAATCAGCTAATTGTAAAAATGTTACCAGATTGTAGAAAAGGAGTCAGACAAGCCAGACACAGTCAAAGTCCTGGAGACCTCGGCCAACTAGCTGCCTGTTCCTTAGTGGCCACTGTAAAGCTGAGTTAGTGCTGGGCCAGCCAATCAGATGAAAAGACCCTTCCACCCAATGAATCCAGTGCTCCTTTATCTGAGATGAATTTTCCAGCGGCAGACAAACAACTTGGCAGTAGAGCAGTTCACCGAGTGCCACATAAGGATAGTAACAGTTTATAAATATCATTTTACTTATGTTTTAGTTTGACTAACAACAGAGATGCAGTATGCACAGCTAGCCAGTAGCTCTAGTCAGGGTATGCTAAGCTGAAGTTGTGACTCTTCACCCAGGATTTGAAAGCTCAGACTGAAGGGTCACATCTTATAATAGCAGGCAGACCATTCCACAGCTTTGGAGACCTCTTTCACAGTCAGCACTCAATGCCTGGAATGTGCCACAAATGTCTATAAGTGAAAATAACTTCTTGCTTAGTAAACTACATTTGAAAATGTCTCTTATGTTCCAGTTTCTATTTTTTTATTGAACCTCGTTTAGTGATTTAAGTGCAATCACATCTGTCTCTGCAGTTTTGACAAGTCCTTCAGATTTTGCCTTCTTAACAGATGACCTGTAGAAAAACGTGTAAGTAGGCCTTAGCAAAGTCTTGTAACAAGATGTTTAAAGTGTGCCACTGTGACCTGTCAAGTTTATTCGAAACAAATTCTTTTATTAAAACTGGGAAATTGAGGCCATAAATAAATATACAGTGCATCCGGAAAGTATTCACAGCGCATCACTTTTTCCACATTTTGTTATGTTACAGCCTTATTCCAAAATGGATTAAATTCATTTTATGCCTCAGAATTCTACACACAACACCCCATAATAACAACGTGAAAAAAGTTTACTTGAGGTTTTTGCAAATTTATTAAAAATAAAAAAACTGAGAAAACCCATGTACATAAGTATTCACAGCCTTTGCTCAATACTTTGTCGATGCACCTTTGGCAGCAATTCCAGCCTCAAGTCTTTTTGAATATGATGCCACAAGCTTCGCACACCTATCCTTGGCCAGTTTCGCCCATTCCTCTTTGCAGCACCTCTCAAGCTCCACCAGGTTGGATGGGAAGCGTCGGAGCACAGTCATTTTAAGATCTCTCCAGAGATGTTCAATCGGATTCAAGTCTGGGCTCAGGCTGGGCCACTCAAGGACATTCACAGAGTTGTCCTGAAGCCACTCCTTTGATATCTTGGCTGTGTGCTTAGGGTCGTTGTCCTGCTGAAAGATGAACTGTCGCCCCAGTCTGAGGTCAAGAGTGCTCTGGAGCAGGTTTTCATCCAGGATAGATAGATAGATAGATAGATACTTTGTCTCTGTACATTGCTGCAGTCATCTTTCCCTTTATCCTGACTAGTCTCCCAGTCCCTGCCGCTGAAAAACATCCCCACAGCATGATGCTGCCACCACCATGCTTCACTGTAGGGATGGTATTGGCGTGGTGATGAGCGGTGCCTGGTTTCCTCCAAACGTGACGCCTGGCATTCACACCAAAGAATTCGATCTTTGTCTCGTCAGACCAGAGAATTTTCTTTCTCATGGTCTGAGAGTCCTTCAGGTGCCTTTTGGCAAACTCCAGGCGGGCTGCCATGTGCCTTTTACTAAGGAGTGGCTTCCGTCTGGCCACTCTACCATAACCAGTGGTTTCGAACGTCTTCCACTTACGGATGATGGAGGCCACTGTGCTCATTGGGACCTTCAAAGCAGCAGAATTTTTTCTGTAACCTTCCCCAGATTTGTGCCTCGAGACAATCCTGTCTCGGAGGTCTACAGACAATTCCTTTGACTTCATGCTTGGTTTGTGCTCTGACACGAACTGTCCACTGTGGGACCTTATATAGACAGGTGTGTGCCTTTCCAAATCATGTCCAACCAACTGAATTTACCACAGGTGGACTCCAATGAAGCTGCAGAAACATCTCAAGGATGATCAGGGGAAACAGGATGCACCTGAGCTCAATTTTGAGCTTCATGGCAAAGGCTGTGAATACTTATGTACATGTGCTTTCTCAATTTTTTTATTTTTAATAAATTTGCAGAAATCTCAAGTAAACTTTTTTCACGTTGTCATTATGGGGTGTTGTGTGTAGAATTCTGAGGAAAAAAATTGAATTTAATCAATTTTGGAATAAGGCTGTAACATAACAAAATGTGGAAAAAGTGATGCGCTGTGAATACTTTCTGGATGCACTGTAGCTAAAACCACACAAATCAGCTGATAGAGAGAACCTGATTGGGAGATGGGAAGGAACAAGTGGAAGACTACTCAGGCAGGCAGTTTAAAAGTGCTTATGTGCACAGCTTGGTGATGTCAATATATGGTCAGGGACCACTGCCTGCTATTTAGAATTTTCCTTGTGAATGAATTCCATGCTTGGCAAATGCACATTCTTATTTTGGAACCTGAAAAAGTATAAAGCTGGGCAACTGCACTGAACCTTTGCGCTCATTTACAGATGGGTGGAAGACACTGCTCCTGCCCGTACCCAGGACAATATGCCTTCTGTACTCTCTCTCTCGAATTAAACAGCCCCGACTGCATCATGCTTTCGCCAGTAGCACTCCTTCGAATATTGTATTATTGTGAGTGTTAAGCCAATATTAAACACAAGCTCAGTATACAGTATTTCCTTTAGTGTTACTGTTTCTTCCTTTTAAAATCTGTGCCGTACCACTAGGGAAAGATATCGTATTTTATGTTATATAGTGCTGCCTCATGCTTCAAATGATTCTAACTTTGAACATTCCAGAGTTCGAAGGCTAAATTCGAGAGAAATATGAACGATGCTTCTATATTAGAACTGTGCACGCAGTGAAGGAAATGCGGCAACCAATGCCGCTTACGTGGCGAGCGGAAATGTCATCTGTTGTCTACAGTCTTAGTGTTAGTCCACCAGTTGTTGTTGACATATAGGAATGATCCCCAACCCCTTCTCTTACTGGAGTCTCCGGTCCTGTCCTGACAGTGTACTGTGAGGCCTGCTAGTTCAATAGCTGTATCTGGAATGAATGAATGAAGCCAGGTTTCTGTAATTAGCAGAATGTAACTGTTCTTAAATATCTTATTCAGTGCAACCAGGAGCGTGAATTTGTCCATCTTATTTGCAAGGGATTTTACGTTGGAGAGAAAATACTAGGAAGAGACAGCTTGTGTGGCCTCCTCCATAGCCACGGCAGCCCCACTTCTGCCTCCTGTCCCTGCACCACCACCATCTCCTACCTGTGGGGATGGTAATCCATGGGGAGCTCTGACGCCTGGCTATGTCCGCCGGGATGTTATGGAAGCAGAGAAACTTAGCTATAACAATCCGCGTGCTGCATAGTCCTATTTTTAGGAGATTGTGTCAGCTGTAGACGTTATGCACCCTGCAGAATTTCATTATGAAGAACATCTTGCCTGAAGAAGGTGCCTGAGTTGCCTCGAAAGCTTGCATATTGTAATCTTTTTAGTTAGCCAATGAAAGGTGTCATTTTGCTTGGCTTTTCTCTACATTATGAAGAACAGAAACGCATACAGAAAAGGATAAACAAAAAGACAAAAGGAAGAGCAGTCAGCCACTGCTTCTATGTGTGCTGCCATACATTTGATTTTATTATACAGTATTTACATATTTTATTTATTATTTTTATGTTTTAATTTACTATTTAAGGCATTTAATTGTGTTATTTTTACCTTAAATTATGTATATTTGCTGTTTACCTTTACCAAAATAGGTATTATTTAGGGTATGGGAACGGATTAATTCACTTTCCATTATTTGTAATGAGGAAAAATGATTCAGACTTTGAAAAATTCAGAGTTCAAACAGCTTCCTGAAACAAATTTAAGTTTGAAGTACCAAGCACCACTGTGTATCTATCGGGCATGTTTGTGTGTATATATATCTTATATATAAACGTGAAAGTTTATGTGTCTGTCTGTCCGGCCCAGAAGTGCGAGGCTACAGCATGATATTCAAAGAAAGCGACTCTGTCGTCAAAGTGAAACCACCGACAAAAGAGAAACTCACTTAACCGCTAATACACAAGCAAAGCGAGCACATTAGCAAAACGAAACCTCCGAGGAGAGAGAAACTGGCTTAGCCGCTGATAGACAACGTAAGCGAGCATGTCGGGAAAACTAAACCACCGAGGAATGAGACGCTTAGCCGCTAATGTACAACAATGTGATTAATTGAAGTGCCAGAATCCATGGTTTCTAGGAGCCCAGGCTTTTTACAGCACAGGCTTACACTTTATATATATATATATATATATATATATATATATATATATATATGACTTCTGGTTTAATAAAAGGGTGCAATCTTTAACTAACCTATTCCCAGTACTAGGGTGTTGTACCGTGTTAGCCATTATGAATGTAGAGAAAAGCCAAGCAAAATGACACCTTTTATTGGCTAACTAAAAAGATTACAATATGCAAGCTTTCGAGGCAACTCGGGCCCCTTCTTCAGGTAAGATGTAATCATTGATGATTTGATTTCATAATCATTTGATTACATCTTGCCTGAAGAAGGAGCCTGAGTTGCCTCGAAAGCTTTCATATTGTAATCTTTTTAGTTAGCCAATAAAAGGTGTCATTTTGCTTGGCCTTTAACCTATTCCCAGAAATCCTGTGCCCCTTGCTGGATACAAGTCTCAATGTCGCTCATCAGGGGGAATATCTTTCCAAGTGTCATCTCTACGCCAGGCCTCACAATATGCCACAGTGGCACTCTGGTTAGGGGTGGAATGGACTGCAGCAAAAGAGCAGGCGCACCTTTTTGTGTGTCCTGCATGACTGATGCACCCTCTGAGGTAAACATTAACAAGCTTTACCATCTGGTTTAACTTGTGTGGGGAACAGCCCGGACACAGACAGGCAGACATTATTTCGTCACCCAACACACTTCTATTTACAAGTCTGTTTACAAAGTTCAGTGCTCCACAACCCACAGACTCCCCAAAGTCCAGGCCAAACCACTATGCCTCACTCTTCAGACCGCCTCCGTGTCTCCTCCTGAGACCTTGTCCAACTTCTCTCCCGACTCCAGCCTCTCTCTGAAGGGAGGCGGCCCCTTTTATGTGCACCCAGATGTACTCCAGGTGCTCCCCGGCAATCTCCCACCGGCACTCCCCAGTGTGGTGGAAGTGCTGGCTGCATACCTGGTAGCACTCCGGGTGTCCCCACTCGTCTTCACCCCAGCACTTCCTGGTGCGGCGGAAGTGCTGGGGTCCAGAGTTCTCCAGAGTGACCATGGGCCCCTACAGGGTTGAGCTTCCCAGCTCCGTGCCCATGGCCCCCAAAGGAACCAGGGCAGTCGCCCCCTCATGGTCTGGAGGAGGTACAAGCCCTCCTCCGGTCTTCCTGGGCGTCCCGGCTGGGTGCCACCCCCAGCCGCGTGCCACACTTGATAGCCCCACGAGTAGATATATTGTCACATGCTGTTCATGTTATTACCTCAGCAACCACAGTTTTATGAATGGATAAAAAAAAACTATATAAAAATTATATGTTGTAAAACGCTAGAGGTAGCTGTTGCCTCGTTAACCCCAACAGACAGACACTCTGGACACCAAGTAAAAGTACCAAGAAGTTTTCTTCCCAGTAACAGTGCCTTAAGCACCTCAGCCACAATAACACAGGTAAATAACATTTAAACAAAACAAAATTGTCTCTCCAATTCTCCTCCACACCTCCCAGCAAGCTTTGTCCACCTCCACCCGACTCTGGCTCGCTTGCTGGGTTCCCAGCAGTCCTTTAAATAGTTCTTGACCCAGAAGTGGTTCTGTCCTTCTGACCACGTGGCTGAGTGGCACTTCTGGGTCCAATGAAGAAATGGCTTTTTTCTTCAGCCCGAAAGTACTTCAGGGCTTCCGTCCTAGTAACTACCTCATACTTCTGGGCTATAGGGAAAGGATGAGTCCCCAGGTCCTTTCGAAAGCTCCCCCTGGTGGCATCCAACAGGGCTGAGAAACCGAACTCCAAGTCCCACGATGCCCTGCGGGAATCTGGGGCACTGCTGCATTCCAGGGGGAGCTGCCATCTAGCGTTTTGGGGGAGGCAGTGTCCAAAAGTAGCTGCCTCCCCCCATCCTTCCATCCTTCGGGCGTCCCTCACAATGTATAAAAAGTGTTGTCATTTCTGCATGGTGTGACCAAAATGTATGCAAATACCCTTAAATGAAACACTTCAGTGTGCACTTTAATCGCATTTGAATTGTTTGATTTGCAGTTTTAGACTGTGGAGCAGAGGTAAATGAAAGAAAAATGTGTTCTTTATCCCACACATTATGGAGGGCACCATAAGTAATATCTCTAATATAATTCAAAATATTAACATAAAGGCATTAAACAACAACAAACAAGACCTAAAAAAAAGATCTGAACTCCAACCAGAGGAAGCACCCTGGCTGAAATATAAGTGTCCAAATTGCTGAAATTACTTCATTTTACTGATGTGTCGATTCACACAGGATTAGTTCTCCCTGGGGATATTTTTTTACAGACTGTCGTAAGTGGTCTGTGACATAGAGCAGATTTTAAATAATCAACATCCCGAGGGCATGCAGGCTCAGAATGGGTGCAGATGTGCGCATGATGGTGCTGCTCCGGGGTTTATTGCAGTGTTTGGCCGATCACACACTCATGTGCAAAAGGGAGCGGAATCGGTCAGGTGCCACATTCAAGCCTCAGAATGGGTGGAGGGCCACATCTACGCCCAATCAGACCATATAAAGAGGAGCCTGCACAGCAGATAGGGGAACAGAGACAGAAAGAGAATGAAAAGAGCAAGACTGAGGTTTTAAAAGGAGAACAAGAGAGAGAGAGAGCTTGAACAAACAAAGGCAAGATCGAGAGACACCAGTGTGTGAGGGGATGGAGGCAGGCAGCCGGGAGGAAGGCCCCTCGGAGGAGTATTGGGACGACACTTGGGAGCTGAAGAGGGCCATTTTGCTGAGCATTTGTTGGTTTAGCAGTAGTGGTTCCCCGTAAGGCACTGGAGTGGCAGCGAGAGCAGGTGATGCAAGGTTCGGCATGGCGTCCTGCAAGGAGCCTGTGAGACAGCAGGACCCTGATCCTGTGAAGAAGGTTGGCTGTGCCTGTCGGTTGGACGTCTACTCTGCTGCATGGTCCCGTGTGGGGTAAGCAGAGGAGACGTCAGTTTGAGAAGAATGCACCAGGGCATGTACGATATTCTAAAGAACGGATTCTAGCCATGTGATTTTTTAGCTTCGATTTTATGGATTATTTAGTAATCACTTTTTACCTCCACATTCACTTTGGTTTTATGGCATTATTTATTTATTGAAGACTTTGATCACTGCACTTTTGAACACTGCTTTGTTTTGGATTGTTTTAAATTAAAGCACTTATCACCTTTGCACTTTACCCTTGCTGTAAGTGTGTGCCCTCATTTGCCCGGCTCATCTCAGTTCATGACTATTGACGGTTCGGGTTTAAGAGGCTCCTGAACGCAACAGGGAGCATGGAGCTGACACAGACCATCACACAGACTTATAATTGAAGGTAAAAGGCTACCTGATCTTTACTGGAGATGTGAACACACAGTCCTTAAAAGTTACTGGCATTAGCATTTTAGATGAGATTAAAATTCCAGATTAAAATGTTAAAGGGGAGTTGTACTCCAGTAGCCAATGGTAAACTTTTATAGAGTATTTTGAAATGTAAAGGCAATCGTATTGTGAGGTTGATGAATAGTTAGAGGGGTCTCATTCAACTATTAGTCACTGTGATGGTCTGCCATTCTCTTTTGTATTGGGTACTGCTTTCCACCCAATGGCATCAGTATATTGTAAGGCGCCCAACTACTGTGTAAGAGGAAGAGCAATTTTGAAAATCAGATTGATGTGTGGGTATTTGCTGCTTCATCAGTTATTGTCTCTTTCTTCTGTTGTCTTCCTACATGCATTTTCCAATCCCAGTTATTTTAAGGATAGGTTCATTGAAAGGTAGGTTCAGTCTCCTCAGTATCACACTGGGCAGGAACCAGCCTGAGGACATCACAGTGCACGTGTTCACACTCACTCATGCCAGGTCAATATAGAATCATGAGACTGTTGCGTGAAGTCGGAAAGCTTTGTTCACCATCCCATTAGAAGAAGGTATTTGACTTGGTGTGCACTGCATCTTGAAACTTACCTTTGTTTAATGTGCATTTTTTTTTTTTAATTTTAGCTTTCACATGTCAAATTAACTCAAGAAGTGGTTGAAGAATGTTGGGAGTTCGGCAAATCTGCTTATCCTTCCACTGCAGAAAGCTGCTGAAATCACAAAGTGCTTTCCCTCACTTGTCTAGATTTGGCTGCAGGTACTTCCGGCTAGCAACCTCACTGGATCACAAGCCACTGAATTCACAGTGGGCCTCCTTGGCAAAGAAACAGCTTAAAGGGAAGAATCCAGAGGAGTTAATATGGCACACTCCAGAAGGGATCAGCATCAAACCAGTATACTCCCAGGAGGATACAGAGAAATTTCCAGATGAGTTGCCTGGTGTCAGTCCTTTCACTCGAGGCCCTTACCCCACCATGTACACCTACAGACCCTGGACGATCCGCCAGTATGCAGGCTTCAGCACAGTGGAAGAAAGCAATAAATTCTACAGGGACAACATTAAAGGTATTTGTTGTATTGATTTGTAGATATGTAGGAGTGTGGTATGGTCCATGCTGTGTTGTAGAGAAAGATTTGTTCCCTCTTCGAATTTCTGGATGGGCAATCAGAATTTAGACTTTATTGTATAGATGCACAAAAGCCATCGTAGTTCAATGAAGTGAGTGCCGATAGTTTGGCGTTACCTCGTTTTAATACAATTTCTTATCATAACATTACCTCACTCTGTATATTTCTCATCATTTTCTGACCCCAACTTTCCTGAGTTTTTGCCTAGTCACCAATATATTAATAATAATAATAATAATAATTCATTACATTTATATAGCGCTTTTCTCAATACTCAAAGCGCTATCCACACAGGGAGGAACCGGGAAGCGAACCCACAATCTTCCACAGTCTCCTTACTGCAAAGCAGCAGCACTACCACTGCGCCACCCGTGAGGATTCTAATGCTTAATAAACATTAATATATTTCTAAATGGATGTAATAGCCCCTGTCTTGCATTTTATCTACCTTCTGACTTATACATTTTACCAATGTATTCTTGTGCTTAATGGGCACAAATAATCTCCTACAGGACATGATTACCTTCCCACCATAATCTTATGACCTAAGAAATATTTCTGCCATCTCTTATTTACTTAGCTCATTCCAAAATTATACTGATTATACAAGATTATACTGCTGGTATAATCTACATTATTTATTATTTTGTTTTATTGTTTTTGAATTTTTTTAATGTTTTACTATGACTCCGGACAGAGCTCTGCACGAGAATTCCAATGTGCTTTGGCTGTTGGTTTTATGCACAAATGGCAAATAAAAGAACCTTGAACCTTGAACCTTGAAAATTTAGCCTTTGTAACTAGTGATGGCCTTCCAGATTACTTTTAGAGAAAAGGTATGGGCTTTAGCTTTTAATATTTAACTCTTACACTGCCTGAGGCTATCAGTTACATTCATCCATCCATCCATCCATTTTCCAACCCGCTGAATCCGAACACAGGGTCACGGGGGTCTGCTGGAGCCAATCCCAGCCAACACAGGGCACAAGGCAGGATACAATCCTGGGCAGGGTGCCAACCCACCGCAGGACACACACAAACACACCCACACACCAAGCACACACTGGGGCCAATTTCGCAGACACGGGGAGAACATGCAAACTCCACGCAGGGAGGACCCGGGAATCGAACCCAGGTCCCCAGATCTCCCAACTGCGAGGCAGCAGCGCTACCCACTGCGCCACCGTGCCGCCCCAGTTACATTCACTACATTCTAAAGGTACTAAGTACAATATATGATTTAACTTTTTAATTGAACTAAGACTTTCATTACTTACCAATTTCATGTTATTTGATTGGCCGATTTCAATTTTTTTTTTGTTGTTGCCATTTTTCCTTTAAAGCAGGGGTCTCCAACACGTCGCTCACGAGCTACTGGTAGCTTGCAACTCCTTTCCAAGTATCTTGCCAAAGGGTTAATGAATCCTACATAAATTTGAAAACTTGATTAGTCAAATTAGGGGTGGGCGATCTTTCCAAAAAATCATATCACGATCCACAATCTGAATAGCAATCTATCTTCTCAGTGTGGCATACACTTAAGATAATATCCGGACTTAAACTCATCAAGACCTAAGTAACACTTTATTAAACAAAGTTGAATTAAATTGTTCTCTTATTCGCTATCTAAGCAGAGTTAAGGAACATGGCCCAAAGCTGGCAAGTGAGTGAGGAAGCCCACCCAACCCTTCCCTTGATCCCTTCGGCCCACTGCGTGTTTCTTGGATTCGCGCTAATAAATCGGTACTGCAAGTGAACTGTGATACATAGTAAGTAGAATGCTTTTCCACTATCTGATCAGAAAAAAAATCAACTCAATTTGGAAAAAGACTAGCTGTTCCCCGCAGCTCTGCCCCCGTAGTAGTGAAACAGGACAAACTTTAAAAATCAGTAAACAAACAGGTATGGCTAGTTAAGTGGAGGCAATGTACGCTCCAAAACTTGGCCAGAGGTAGACCGATTCAAACAGAGGCTGGCGCATGAGTGAGGAGGACCCCACCCCGGCTCCCCACTCCTGACATCACGCTTCCCCCTCCCCTCGGCCCGCAGCCTCTGTCTCAGATTAGCACAAATATATCGCTCCTGCAAGAGAACTATGATACTTAGCATGATGAGAGAAGTCACAAAATCAACCGGAATGTTCAAGCATATTATAGACAAAAACCCAATATAAATCCGTGAAGTAGTTCTCTCGTGAAAAGCGGAAAGACATATAGACATACAGACAGAGAGACATTGGATTTTATATATTAGTATATTTATTAATATATTAGTAAACCTTCAAACTAATGTGCAGTTAAAGTCTCAACAGCATTCTCAGCATTTCTGGAGCTTAGTAGAGCCAGAAAACTATAAGAATCTTCACCAGACAGCTCTGAAAATGTCTGCTTTGTTTGGGTCTCCATACCTCTGTGAGTTGGCCTTTTCTGACATGAATGTCGTGAAATCAAAGTTCAGAACAAGACTGATAGATGAACATTTAAATGACTCCATAAGAGTGAAAACCTAAGTGGCTCCACTCCACCAGACACCTGCCTCTCTTGTTGACTCCATCAGTGCCAGTCATCTGACTAACTCTAAAACACATCACACATGTGAATAAAGTGACACTGTGACAAAATGACAAATGAAGAAGTCAGATCTGTGGATTTGGAATTTCATTGTTTTGTTTTGACAGCATTCATGTTTTAATTCAATAGTGTGAGATACACAAGAAAATGCATACAGACATACAAAATGCTCTTGCAGGTGAACTCAATATTTTTTGTGATGTTTTAATGCAAAATGTTGTGGACACCAACATTTTGTAAATGTTAAGGCAAAACAAGTTTATTCAGTTTGTTTGGGTTGAAATAAGCTATGAGGATAAATGTTAGAAAACAGGAGTAGCTCTCAGCCATTTTCATTTTGTAAAAGTAGCTCTCAGGGGAAAAAAGGTTGGAGACCCCTGCTCTAAAGGGTGCGGCAACACGCAGTATCAGTACATGCTCCCTACCTCCTCCTCCTCCTTTAACTCTTTCAGGGCTGATGTCGACTTTTGTCAAAAGGAGGAGTTGATGGTGCTAATCAACTGTAAACTGTTGGACTGTCGTTGCCAGAAGGAAAGTTAGATTCATTGGTTTGACTGAAATGCCCTGAACTCATGTGAGTAGAAAGGCACACAAAACGGCAAAAATGGCACTGACACCTGGCGAGAGATCAAAGCGAATGCGAAAAGCAAAATACTTCGTGGACGATGTCTTGCCTATTATCTCTGAACTGGACTATGACTTGTCGGACTCAGATTTTGATACAAGTGATCCAAAGTCAAATTGATTGATTGATCAGATTGTGAATTTCCCATTGGGATTAATAAAGTATCTCTATCTATCTATCTATCTATCTATCTATCTATCTATCTATCTATCTATCTATCTATCTATCTATCTATCTATCTATCACGATTGTGAGGTTCCAGCTTCAGCTGATCGGTCCCCAGCTAGTCATGGTACTGACAATGTTCGCCAGGGAGGACTGACACTTAACAATGACAAGAGGTAGAATCCAGATTGTAATGCACCACAACCGTGACCATGGCCGCTGCTGTCCCAGCCACGTGAAGACAGCCTGGCAGCAAGCCTGCTGCTCATTTTTGGCAACAAGTGTTTCATATTGATTTCTGTGTGAAAGCATCATTTTTTGGAAAAAATATTTAGCCCTCAAAGAGTTAAAAAGTCTTTTTAGACTAAGCTGCTGCATTACCAGATGTATTGAAGTGTTATGTCCGATATTAAAGTGTTAACTTTGGTATTTTTATAATTAAACTATAGACCACAAGTGTTTTTTATTAACACAATTAAGTTCTGTATGCTTATTGTTCAGGGACCATAAAAAAATACTAATACAGATCCTTACAATACAGACTTTAACTAATAAAATATATGCAAAAATAATTACCCATAATACGTATGACATAAAAGAAAATAAAGCTTTTCATAATTACAAGCTGCCATATTGTTTAATTGTTTTGTAATATACTTATCTGAAAAGGTTTAATTAAAAAAGTAGTGTTCACCATTTCCCTAACAACAAAAAACATATATATATTCTCAGACAATAAATCAATTAATATTGGCAATTAAACACTGATTAAATGTAAATATACATGCACTTATAGGTGTTAGTCATTTTAAATCATTAATTGCAATTGCAGATGTTTACTGTTAAAATGTACATTTAATATATTTATACATGTGTGTTTTTTTTCTTCTTCAGTGTATGTCCTAGACGTTTGTAATTCTTGAGGTGTAATTATAAATATGGATTGCTATTTGAATTATGTAGTTCTTGTTTCTTACCAAAATGTACGCCATATGATAACAGAAACAAATAATAAACATTACCACAATTTCAAATTCGTCTTTTACTTTTTCCCAATTAAATATGTAAGGTGCTGCACTTAAAACAAGTTCACTATCCTAACTGAAACGTTGTGCATTTTAATTTAAAGAACAAAATAAAAAGGTCTGAATCCCTCAACCTCCTTACTTAGACCTGAGCATCACACAGGCTTTGAAAATGGAGCTAAATAAAAGTGTTAGTCAAGAGTGTCACTCAGGTAACCGTATAGACGCGTCTCATGTGTTAGACTCAGGGATTACTCGGGCTGTAAAAGTGTCAGCAGTGTTACTGCTGAGCGTTACTCGGGCAATGGTATAGATGTCTCATGTAAGCATCAGGCTAGAGTGTTACGCGGGCAACAGCGTAGATGTGTCTTCCTCTGTTTTTGTAATTGCATTGCGTGAGAAATATTTTTCAGCAGCCCACGTGTTGCATGCTCTTGACTGTGATAAGAAGAGTGATGTTTAGGAACCTCTCCTCAGCACTGATGACAAAGTGATTCTATCTTTAGGCAGTAAACTGTGAAACCAAAAGCGATTCTGATGAATCTGAAAGTGACAGTTGTGCACAACTTACAGTAGAAAGATGAGAGCTAATACAAGTGTAATTTTTCAAGGCAAAAAATGCAATGCTTTTCAAGTTTTTTCGAGAAATAACGTAACGATAAGGAGATTAAAGTAGCTTTTCTTACCGTTTGTCTAAATGCACAGGATTGACTTCTTCAATTCCCTTTTTTCAGTTTATTACTCCACTTTCTTTAACGTAAAGGCTGATATTCCAATCACCTCTCAATACCAACCTCCTACTCCTCTAACTCTCTAATAAAATGAGTCTTCACTCACTGCTCTTTGTTTACACTGCAGGAATTTAGGACCCCACCCAAAAAAAAAAAAAAAAAAAAAAGATGTATGCTGGTTCAGCTACCCTAATACCTTGTATAAAGGAACACTGTAAAGCTTAGGAAAGCAAGGTCTGAAAATATCATAGCTAATAATATTGTGGCTAATTTACCAATCACCAATTGAGTATTTTTTAGTGAAAATTGGACAATTTAGATCAGCACATCCGTAGTTTTTACATTTTATATAACATTCTGTAAGTAATGTATGGATGGTATGATGTGTATTAGTCAAAGGTGCATCAAAGTAGTGTGTGTGACAGTACATTTTATCTTTTTTACTGATTACATTACAGTAATCCCTTGCTATATCGCGCTTCGCCTTTCGCGGCTTCACTCCATCGCGGATTTTATATGTAAGCATATTTAAATATATATCGCGGATTTTTCGCTGCTTCGCGGGTTTCTGCGGACAATAGGTCTTTTAATTTCTGGTACATGCTTCCTCAGTTGGTTTGCCCAGTTGATTTCATACAAGGGACGCTATTGGCAGATGGCTGAGAAGCTACCCAACTTACTTTTCTTTCTCTCTCTCTTGCGCTGACTATCTGTGATCCTGACGTAGGGGGTGTGAGCAGGGGGGCTGTTCGCACACCTAGACGATACGGACGCTCGTCTAAAAATGCTGAAAGATTATCTTCACGTTGCTACCTTCTGTGTGCAGCTTTTAAGTATGCTGCACGGTGCTTCGCATACTTAAAAGCTCAAAGGGCACGTATTGATTTTTTTTATCTGTCTCTCTCTATCTCTCTCTAACTCTCTCTCTCTCTCTCTCTGCTCCTGACGGAGGGGGTGTGAGCTGCCGCCTTCAACAGCTTTGTGCCGCGGTGCTTCGCATACTTACAAGCCAAACAGCCCTATTGAATTGTTTGCTCCTTTGAAGAGGAAGATATGTTTGCATTCTTTTAATTGTGAGACTGAACTGTCATCTCTGTCTTGTCATGGAGCACAGTTTAAACTTTTGAAAAAGAGACAAATGTTTGTTTGCAGTGTTTGAATAATGTTCCTGTCTCTCTACAACCTCCTGTGTTTCTGCGCAAATCTGAGACCCAAGCATGACAATATAAAAACAACCATATAAACATATGGTTTCTACTTCGCGGATTTTCTTATTTTGCGGGTGGCTCTGGAACGTAACCCCCGCGATGGAGGAGGGATTACTGTACTGAACATTTTTCATCATAGCAAAGCCCTTAATTTTTGAAAAAGCTAAAGCCATTGTTCACCTGCATATTAATGCTAAGTTTGAAATAGCAATCAACACTCAACAATGAATATTTTTGGTGTTGTTTTCAGCTTTGGTCCCAATTGATGCCTATTTGTTGCCTTCGTTGTTCATAAAAATATGACAATAACAATTTTTCTTGGCCATCACTACAAACAACACAGAGTAGAAAGGATTCTGAAAGCATTCAGACCCCTATCAATCAACACTCGATAACCCATAATGACAAAGTGAAAACAATCAGATATTTATTGTAGTATGGCTAAATGGAAGGCACAGTTGTGTGGAGTATTCCCAAATGGCATTTGAAGAACTCTGAGAGCCTGAGGAAATTGAACTCTCAACTCCCAAACGCTATGCCTCATCACCAGTCTAATACTATCCCCACGATGTAGCATGGTGGTGGTGGTGGCCTCATGCTACGGGGGTTCTACTCAGTGTAGCAATAGAGAAACTGGTCAAAACTAAGGGAATGATGATGTGATGCCCCGTACCTACCACGTGCCTTGTCCAGGGTACGCCCTGTGATAGAGAAGGCTTTCCTGATAACTTTGTTCAGGCATTATGCTTCTTTTCAGGTCAAGTTGTTTCCCCGGGAGACAACAGTGTAGAACAACACACTGGCTACTGTGGACTGATTGAACATTTCCAGCATCTTGCTGCACATCGTAAAAGACCTGAGAGCCTCCTTAGCAAGTCCAGTCAGCTCTGGCCATTGTGTTGTCAGACCAGTCCAGTTTGTTGTTTATGTGAACCCCCAGGTCCTTGTAGCTGTGTGCCACTTTCACGCCTTTCCCCTGAATGGTGACTGGCCTCAGAGGCCACTACCAGCACTTTCCTCTTGCTGATGTTGAGTTGCAGGTTGTTCTCCTTGCACCACAAGACGATGTCCACAACCTTTCAGTACTCTGACTCATTTGCATTATTAATGCAGCCTATAATGGAGGAGTCATCTGAACATTTCTGTAGTTGGCAAGTGCTGGTATTGTGCTAGAAGTCTGTTGTGTAGAGGATAAACTGAGAAGTATGTAAGAGTGGTACAGGATATTGGCGAGGGAAGTATGAGAGTAGTGAGGTCTGTGCTGGGAGTGACAGATGTGTTCAAGCTAGAGGTGGGATGACATCAGGGATAGGCTTTGAGCCTTTTCTTATTTACAGTTGTAATGGACAGGTTGACAGATGAAATTAGACAGGAGTCCCCTTGTACGATGATGTTTGCTGATGACATTGTGATCTGTAGCGAGATTTGTACGACCACCGAGACAGAATACATGTGTGTGAATGAGAGGGAGGTCAGTCGAATACTAAAATTGCAGGGTGTAGAGTTGGCGAAGGTGTATGAGTTTAAATACTTGGGATCAACAGTACAGAGTGATGGGGATTGTGGAAGAGAGGTGAAAAAGAGATTGCAGGCAGGGTGGAGTGAGTGGAGAAGAGTGTCAGGAGTGATTTGTGACAGACGGGTATCAGCAAGAGTGAAAGGGAAGGTCTACAGGACGGTAGTGAGACCAGCTATGTTATATGGGCTGGAGACGGTGGCACTGACCAGAAAGCAGGAGACAGAGCTGGAGTTGGCAGAGTTAAATATGCTAAGATTTGCATTGGGAGTGAAGAGGATAGACAGGAATAGGAACAAGTACATTAGAGGGTCAGCTCAGGTTGGACAGTTTGTAGATAAAGTCAGAGGGGAGAGATTGCATTGGTTTGGTCATGTGCAGAGGAGAGATGCTGGGTATAGTGGGAGAAGGATTCTAGTGTTAGAGCTGCCAGGTAAGAGGAACAGAGGAAGGCCTAAGAGAAGGTTTATAGATGTAGTGAGAGAGGACATGCAGGTTGTAGGTGTGGCAGAGCAAGTTATACAAGAGAGGAAGATATGGAAATAGATGATCTGCTGTGGTGACCCCTAACAGGAGCAGCCAGAAGAAGATGAATTAAGGATAATCTAAGAGAGTTGACAATTAGAGCACTGAAGGAATAGCTGCTGAAAATAGGGCTTTGTAGCCATATGTGAATAATAAATCCAACATCAGTCATTTCAAAAAGTAATAGCCATTGTAAATACTAATAATGCCTTTTAAATCAATTTAAAGGCATCTCAGTAAGGAAATGTATGAACACATTCCTGTCTACAACATTATAAAGTGTGCAGAAAGTGAAGGGGTGTGGATACTTTCTGAATCCACTGTAGATGACCTCCCCTTTGATCATTCGTTTTCGTGCTGCTGAAGTAACAAAGTAGCCCGTTAGGCCTGACATGTCCATTTTTCTGCTCTTTGCTTCTCAAAATCCCTTTTGATGTTTTTCATTTTTCCTTTCACTGTTGTCTTCCTGCTCATAAGCTCTGCGGTTACTGCTGGAGTTTTTTGACTAGTGAGCATTATAAATTCATTTTTTTTTTCTTTAATTTCTTTTTCTTTTTTTCAATTGTGTGTTCATCTTGCGATGTTTTTTTTTTTTAAGTTTGCTTTTGATTTTAAACTTTAGGATTTACTTGCCAGTGCTATTTGAAGCAGAGCTTTAAACCGACCCCACTGCTCCCCCACATATGTCTCCATACCTAAAATTTCAAGTTTGTTTCTTTAAGGATTTTCCACATCTGCCACAAATTTGCCTTACTGAAATTAAATGTAACAATTAGTTTTTTGTTTAATACACTCTGCCAGAACATCAAAACTAATATTTTTTTAACTACCAGATCTTAAAGGTTCAATAAGTTTTAAATTCTGTATTTTGCCTTGATTACTGGAGCATATTAACTCTTGACAGGCTTCTCTTTTTGGTGTTTTGACATACTGGATTTAAAACAGTCATTAATTGCACCTATGAGCTCTTATGCCTCTGTTATGCTTTTTTGTTAGATTTTATTTTTATATATAGTTAGTTAAATTACAATAAATTCTAAATTTGCTCTTTAAACATTGTAATTTGGACAACATTTTCTTCTTTGGTGTGTCTTGTGGCCCCTAGGGAGTGTCCCTATGCCCCAGACCTCAGACACAACTACGCAAGGACAGTCTCGGGTTCAACCCGTTATTTTTATTTTCAAAAGGCTTCTTTTCCTCAGCAATGCACAATTCAATCCATTCCTTTTCTTTCTATTTCTTTTCTTGACTCCTCCACTGTTCCCAGTCGAGTGTTACCCTCTCTGAACTCCAAATCCCTGGGGCAAAACCCAACTTGAAGCACTTTCAGTTCCACACTATTGTCTCCAGGAAGCACTTCTCAGTCAGGCAGACTACCCTATAACAAGGCATTCATCTCTTGATAGCTCCCCCTGGCGGACCACATGGAACCCAACAGGGGTAGCCCTATGGGACCACAACTTCCATACTGTCCTGCGGGTTTCAGTATGCTGTAGGGCAGGGGTGCCCACACTTTTTCGGCTTGTGAGCTACTTTAAAAATGACCAGGTCGAAATGATCTACCTACATTAAAAATGCTATATACTGTATACTTTATACATAAAATATATGTTGTCGTACTTTGCATAACTGAATAACCCTTATGGCACAATAACAATTCAATACATTTATGGTCACTACAGTATTTGGATTTAATAATCTTCATGTGGGAAAAGGCATAAATAAGTAGAGCCGAATAATGCAGTCAAGGAGGTAGCACATTTCCTCATGTTTGGGTACTTTTCCTCTGTAAGTTCCAAAACTGTCCAAGAGCCCCAGACTTCACCTGAATGTTATCCTGTAGTGTCAAAATCTCATCCTCCACTGTAGAGGAGTTTTAGATGAAACAGTGTTGCAATTTTTGATGCGAATGAATCCCCCTCAACATCTTCCCTAAATGGATAGCACATAAATGTAGCGATTGGCTCAAGTAAAGCTGAGTCTTGAAACCGTCTGTCAAAGTCTGACAGGCAATTTTCAATCTGCTCTGTGTAGCGTATGCTGTCAAGTTGCCCACACGCCTTCCATTGCGTCTGACACGAGCTTTTGGATGTTCACCAAATCAAGGTTTTGCAGCTTTGAGGACAGGTGTTGCATTTTTTGTTTGAAAGCATTAACTGACCTAATCATATTGACCATGGAGATCTCTTTTCCTTGCAGCTGTAAATTAAGCTCATTCAACACGTTGGTCAGATCGGAATAAAAATGTCAAGTCTAGCGGCCATTGACCGTTATTAAGTTGCTTGTATTCTGCATGTTTAATGACAAGGAGAAACTCATTTTTCTCCGTGCCAGGGGTCTTGAAATCTCAGCAGGAATTTCTCCCTAGCCATCTGTCTAAATGAAGGCCTCTTTTTATCATCTCTCCATTTTGGAAGGACTTTTTATGCTTAATGATCGAGTGACTCACCTGGAACGATGCTTCGGTGTGCCTGCCTTTGCTTTTGAATTCAGCCAAGTGAAAAATGATGGCTGTCTGATTAACTGAGATTTTAGTTCCCTCTCCTTTCTCTTTCTCAGATCGCTTTTCAGAAGGAAGTCAGTTTCGTAGTTTTTATGAACAGTTCAAAAGTGCCTTTCCACATTTTCCTTCTTTGGAATAGCAATGATAGATTGACAGATCAGACAAACGCACTTCGATTGTGACATTGTGAGAAAAGAAATCCTCTTCCAATTCCACATCCAGCCCATACCCTCCCCAAACAAATTTTTTTTAAATCCCTTCTTTAGTCTATATAAATTGGAAGGCTAACTAGATCATAGCCGGAGTTTTGCAGTAGCTCTTGCGTTTGATCGTGTGTGCGGGATGACCAGTGTGTTAGAAGAAAAGAGATCTCAGACTGGCCGCCCTGTATGTCAATCAAGTGGCAAATGCCATAGGGAGGGTATATGATAGACTAACGTTTAAAAAAAATTTATTTTGAATGCAACGCTATCTATCGGTCGATCGCGATCAACGCATTGAGCACCCCTGCTATAAGGGCTTGCCATAAGAGATGCTGCCTTCCAGTGTATGAGATTGTTTTCCTCAAGGGGGCAATAGCTCCCTGGTTGGAATAAGTTCTTTTTAATTGCGTTTTATTTAAATAACCTGAACCTATATAGATATAATATTAACGAGGCAATTTCCCTCCCATAATGATACGGCGGTAAGAAATCACATAAGAGAAAATAACTTAGCTTCCTTTATTGACGATTTATGTGGAATAACAGACGAAAGGAAGCCAATGGCAAGACAATTACCGAAGTGGGAGTTTGATCTATATAGTCTGCCATTTTCATCGCTGCGCTGAAAGGATTTTCACAATTGGATGACGTTATCTCCCATCCATCCGTCGGCTTCCCGTTGTGCCGGGCAATGTTCCAAGGCGTTATACTCTTTCTCCATGTGCAGGCCCTTACTTAGGTAAATCATGCCATTCCAAACCAGGCAAAGAGCGGCATGCTGACTTTTAACACACAGAAATAGTGCATGTTCCCCATTTGTCTTTGTCTATCTTGTCTATTGTCTGTCTTTGTCTATTTGTCTATCTTGTCCTATGCTTGGCCTGGCAGTTCTAAATGCTGAGCCCCTCTGTGCTAAATCTGGCCTGTATATGCGAGTGGATTTATAAAATATTTTTTGTACAGAGCACAGTGACATTAAACTTATATTCTTATTACAGGTATTCAGTCTTCTACTGACCCCCATTTCTTCTGGCCTCCCAAACAGGAAAAAGGCTGCTGCTGATTCCAGTCAGGATCCTTCTACATCCATTATGATGGCCTCCCATCCATTGCTGCTGGGATACCATTACCATTGCACTAGCTGACACAGTGCTCCTTCATGCTCACCTCCAGTCTGTAACTGCTCCATTCATGACATACGTTATAATGGCCTCCCAAGGAAACGGGGTCCATCCTGACTGGCACTCCCATCAGTCTGTCATAATCTGTAACATCCTTGCAGCTTTTTATTTGAACACAAATTAGTTTCACTGAGGTGTTGCCTGTGTCAGATGTGCTTTCAAATCCTTTGTCATATAAATGGCTGCTTGTTGATCTTGCCCGTGCATTTAAAAATACGGTAATAGTGTGCCTCATAGGGCTAGGTAATAGATCAAATTAGGGTTTTGATCTGTATGATTAATTTTTATGTATGAAATTTTTGGAGTATGTATTGTTTTTATATTTTTGTAGTTCACACAGTTTTGTACGGTTATTTGAGTATTTGTACTGGATAATCTGGACAACGTTGCTAATGTACGCTACTGGTCAAAAGTTTTAGAACACCTCAGATTTTTCCATTTTTCTTCAGATTTAATCAGCTGAAATTAAATGAATGACCTAAAATGGTGAAATGGTAAGCAGTAAACAGCCAGAGGTCTAAATTTATAGCTTTGGTTAGCAAAAACTGGAAAAAAAGGAAATTTCAGAATATTACAAATGGGCCTTCTTCAGGGAACATTTAATAGGTTACAACCTACAGTTGTTCTGCAGCAGTTTATGTAAATTAGGCCTTGCCAGATGAAGCAAACAATTTGCACAGGTGTCCTAACTTCTGTTGATTACTTAAAAACCCTCTGTGTGTCTTAAAGCAGAGTTGACCAAGAACTTGACTGCGTTACTACACCCTCTGGAATACTATCTGAAAAATATTCCAGTGATAATGGCAAGAAAATGGCAATTAACAAATGAAAATTTGACAGAGCATTGTTACCTTTAAAAGTGTAGGCCTTTCATTTAGAGAAATTGCAAAAAAGAATCAAAGTGTTAGTGAGTCCAGTGGTGTCCTCCACAATCCAAAGGCAATTGGAAACTATAAGAAACTCTGATAGGAAAAAGTCTGGGAGAGCCAAAGTCATAAGCCAATCAAAAGACAGGTTTCTGTCAGCTTGCATGATCACAGGTGCCTCACAGCACAGGTTTAACAGTTATGAAATGAACAGACTCGACACACTTAAAAAGGTTTGGGGCAGCCCCCGCATAATTTCCCTGGCTGCCAAAAAAGATCCTACTCTGTTGGGCCCTTGAGCAAGACCCTCAACTTGTAATTGCTCCAGGGGCACTGTACAATGGCTGACCCTGTGCTCTGACCCCAAGGGGTATGCGAAAAGTAACAAATTCCTAATACAAGAAATTGTATAAGGTGAAATAAAGAACAAAAGAGCTTGAAAAAAATAGCACTGATGTGCATTGGTTGTAGTCTGAAATTGAACTGAATTAGTTAAGCAAAGGTGGCTTTAAAGGTCTTTGAAGGAAATGACGTCTTTCTTGAGGTTAGAGCCGGAAGTGACGTCTTTCTTGAGGTTGGAACAGGAAGTGATGTCTTTCTTGGTGCCGGAACTGGAAGTGACATCGTCAAGGCTGAATCAGGCAGAATTTCCCGTATTTGATCTGCAGAAATAACGGAGGAAGGTTTACTGCACCCCGTCACCCCCTGGCCTGGCGTGGAATTACCTTCATTAGGTCCATTCAGCTTCCTAGTAAGCGCACGTGTGTGACACAGTTCAGGTCGAAAAAAGCAAGTGAGATTGGAGGAGGCATGAAGATGTAAAAAATAAAATAAAAAATTAAGCGTTGCATGTTTGAACGGGCGCATAAGTCGGGGTCTGATTTTTATGATTGATTTTTCAGGTTTCAAGACCCAACTTATACGTGAATTGCAGTAAGGAGACTGTGGAAGATTGTGGGTTTGCTTCCCGGTTCCTCCCTGTGTGGATAGCGCTTTGAGTACTGAGAAAAGCGCTATATAAATGTAATGAATTATTATTATTATATATACAGTATACAACAATGTATAAGCAATTTCAATAAAATGGTATGTGATAGTGAAACTTTTGTGATCAGTAGGCTAATATCCATAAGATAAGAAATTTGACAAACGAGAGTATGCCATTCAGTCCGTGAAGCCCATTTGTTTATATAATAGTTAGGCCGTCCCAGAAAAATCAGAAAAATCTGATCCAGATTTTTCTTAAATGTTTCTAAGGTCTCTGCTTCAACTTCATGTCTCTGTAGTTTGTTCTCGATTCCCACAATTCTTTGCTTCATGGCTTCAGTCCTAAATGCACTTTCCCTTTATTTCCACAGATATCCTCGATTTACCCTTAAGTTGAAAGAATGTTGATCTACTGTATTAATGCCTTTGTGGATTTTAAAGACCTCGATGAGGTCCCCATGCAGTCCCTTCTGCTAGAGACTAAACAGATATAATTTTCTTAGTCTGTCAGAGTAGGACATGCCCTTAAGTTCCATGATGCAATTGATTGCTCTCCTCTGCACAGCCCCAAGTGCTGCTATGTCTTTCTTGTAGTGTGGTGACCAGAACTGCACACAATACTCTAGATGCGGCTTTACTAGTACATTATGTGCTTTGAGCATAACATTCTTTGACTTAAATTCAACAGTTTTTATGATATGATCTGACATCTTTTTAGCCTTTTTAATTTTTTCTTTTCATTGCTTAGTCAATGAAAATGTTATGTCACTCAAATCCTTTTCAGAGGTTGCTTCCTATAGGACAGTGTCTCCCATCTTGTATTTATAACTAATGTTCCTTTTTCCCACATGTAGCACTTTGCACTTCACTACATTAAACTGCATTTTCCAGGTGTTTGCCCAGTTCTGAAGGTTGATCTTTTTGAATTGTTTTTGCTGCCTCCCCAGTATCTGCTATACCTCCAATATTAGTGTCATGTGCAAAATTGACAAATTTACTAACTACAGTACACCAGAATCAAAGCCATTAAAGTAAATCAGAAAAAGTAATGATCCAAGGACGGAGCCCTGAGGGACTCCACTGATGACCTCACTCCATTCTCCTCTTATCTGTACCCTTGCTCTCCTGCCAGTTAATCAACTAGAGATCCTGTGTTGAAAGTTACCTCTGATTCCTTTATCTTTGGTGTGGGATGACCATATCAAATGCTTTTTGAAAGTCAAAGAAAATTATGTCGTATGCTTTGTTTTTGTCAATTATTCTATTTGCTTCTTCAAAAACATGTAAAAGATTGGTTTGAAAGACCTTCCTCTCACAAATCCAGGTTTGGAATTTATTTAGAATATTATTTTCATTTAGGTAATTTTCTGATTTATTTCTTACTAGCCACCCCCCGCAGCTTTGCCCACATATTAGTGAAACAGGGCAGTGAGGAGGGCCCCGGCCAGCTCTCTACTCCTGACGTCACTCTTCCCCCCCTCCCCATGGCACACAGCCTCTGTCTCGGATTAGTGCGAATATATCGCTTCTGCAAGCTAACTATGATTCTTAGCGCAATGAGAGAAGTCGCAAACTCATCCGGAATGTTCAAGCAAATTATAGAAAAAAAAAGATGTAAATCCGTTAAGTAGTTCTCTCGTTCACTAACTAAGGCAGACGCATGAGTGAAGAGGGCCACGCCATCCTCCCCACAGCCCGATGAGTCTCCCTTTGATTTGCGCTAATAAATCGGTACCGCAAGCGAACTATGATACTTAACACGATGAGAGAAGTCACAAAATCAACGGAATGTTCAAGCAAACTATAGAAAAAAACCCGATCTAAATCCGTTAAGTAGTTCTCTCGTGAAAAGCGGACAGACATACAAACTGGTCTAAGAAACTATAAGAAATTTCACACTTGGACCACGAAATGTTTTAAACCGTTTCTTAGCGAGCACCTATGGACCAAGGGTAACCTACATTCCAAATTTCAAATCCCAAGTCCTCATGGTTCGGGAGATTTCGTGATGAGTGAGTTAGTGGTATTTGGCTTTTATATATATATAGATTATAGTTTCTATAATGTGGTGGCTCTGAGGCTAGGGATCTGCACTGGCAACCGGAAGGTTGCTGGTTCGAATCCCGTAAATGCCAAAAGGGACTCTGCTCTGTTGGGCCCTTAAGCAAGGCCCTTAACCTGCAATTGCTGAGTGCTTTGAGTAGTGAGAAAAGCGCTATATAAATGCACAGAATTATTATTATTATAATTTTGCATCTGCTGTGGGTTTGCACCCTGCCCAGGATTGGTTCCTGCCTTGTGCCCTGTGTTGGCTGGGATTGGCTCCAGCAGACCCCCGTGACCCTGTGTTCGGATTCAGCGGGTTGGATAATGGATGGATGGATAATTTTGCATTGCACAGAAGTAAGACTAATAGGTCTATAATTACTAGGATCCATTTTATCGTCTTTCTTGAAGACTGGAGTCACATTTGCAACTTTTCAGTCCTCAGGTACTTCCTTCTGAAATGTCTTCTGCCTAATAAGGGTTTATAGATTACTTCAATGCACATTATCATAAATGCTCAATAATATGAATTATGTGTGTGAGTAGTTATTTAGCTGATTTGCCCATATTTCCCTAATTCATCAAGGGTGTCGTCATTTCCCAGTTTCTCCAAAACGTTGCATGCGCCCATGTCAGAACTGCTGTAAATATACGTACTGTCACAATAACCAGACATAAGAGTCGTGAAAAGGTTTGGGGCAGCCACCCGTATAATTTGGTTTCCTGGCTGCAAAGTTGCTTTCAATAAATATAGCACTGATGTGCACAAAACCGAGTCCAAAACAGAACTGAGGGAACAGGGAAAAGGTGGAGACTTTTAAAGGGGAAGACAGGAAGTGAAGTCAAAGGGGTCGGGCTCATGATGGTCTTCTGTCATTGGTGTGAGCCCGGACGTGACATCACAGGGGCTGGAGCCGGCAAGGTCTTCTTCCATTGGCTCGGTCCCGGAAGTGACGTCAAGAGGACCAGGTGGGATCTCCCGTGAATGGTCTGCAGGCAAGGGAGAAAAAGAGTCAGTGCACTCTGCCACATCCCGGTATGTCTCAGAACTGCCCTTACTCAAGCCCTTTAGCTGCCTCCCATGCGCACGTGTGTGACAGTACGTTCCCCCATCAAGTTTTCTTTTATAAATCCAGACTCTTGCATTAAAATTTGCGTATGCACATTTCAAGCCTCTTCACAAGCTTCATAAATGTGGTCCCTGAGGTGATGGTTGTTGAATAGGCAGTAGCTAATGATCTACAGTATATCACTTTTATTCTTAGAATTAGAATTCTTAGAATGTATTTGTGTATACAGTTTTTCTGAAAAAATATCACTGCCTTAATGAAGTTTCCTTGTTTTTCTTTTTTTTGTGTTTTTTTTCCAGCTGGCCAGCAGGGACTTTCAGTAGCATTTGATTTGGCCACTCATCGTGGCTATGATTCAGACAACCCTCGAGTTCTTGGTGACGTTGGTATGGCAGGTGTGGCCATTGACAGCGTGGAGGACACCAAAATTCTCTTTGATGGGATCCCTTTGGAGAAGATGTCTGTTTCTATGACAATGAATGGCGCTGTTATTCCTATCCTAGCCATGTTCATTGTAACGGGTGAAGAGCAAGGTGTCCCACCTGAGAAACTGACAGGAACCATCCAGAATGATATCTTGAAGGAGTTCATGGTCCGTAATACGTATATTTTTCCCCCAGAGCCATCCATGCGCATCATAGCTGACATCTTTGCCTATACATCAAAGGTATTTATTTTAGTTTCTCTCTAATCTCATAAGCTAATTGTAGTATAAATGTGAAAAACTGCACTCAGTTTTGATTTTTATGGGTATACCATCATCTGCTCTATTCCCACTAACCCTGCAATCCTGGATGTCTAAAAATACTGAATTGCTTTTAAGGTGCATTGGGCAAAATTTGAAACTGGCCTTCACACAAGGTTGCACTTTGAAAACAAGACTCTTGACCAATGAATGAAGAAACCCATGTAGACATATGGAGAACATGCAAGCTCCATGAAGGGAGGTCCCCCTTTACTGTAAGGCTACCACTGTGCCACCCAAATTGAAATTTAAAGGTCTCTTAAACCAAACCCACCAATACGCTACTTGATAGTTTATGTCTCTGGTTCTATGCATGAAGGAAACATTTGTGCGAAATCTGCCCTTAACAGGTTCTCAACCATGTCCCCATGTTCTCCTTTTTAAATTAACAACTGGGATCTACACAGACACTTTCATCATGTCACCTCTTAATCTCCATTTACTTAAACTGAAAAGGTCCAGTTCCTGCAACCTTTCTCCATGGATCATACCCTGCAGTCCTAGATTTGGCCAAGTCTCTTTTCTCTGAACTTTCTCTACTGTAACACTGCTATGCCTTTTTCTGATATGGAGACCAAATACATGCATAGTTCTCCAGGTGACACTTCACGAGTACATTATACCACTTACAGACATGAACAAATTTGTTGGAAATGAATAACCCAGAATTGTGTCTGAAATAACTTGAAATTAACAAAAGTCATTGGCACCCTTCATAGTTTATTCAATATTTAACCAAAATCAAACTTTGCTTTAGAGTTTTAATTCAACAGAATATTTCAAATAATAATGCAAATGGAAATCGATTGAACAAAGTAATGGGACCCTTAATGTAATATTTTGTTGCACGAACTTTAGAGGCCATCACTGCAAAAAAAAGTGATTCCTGGAACTCTCCATGAGACTTCTGCACCATCCACAGGTAGTTTGGCCCACTCTTCCTGAGCAAACAACTCTAGCTGTGTCAGGCCTGAAGGGGTCTTCTGCAAACTGCATGTTTCAGTTTTTTTTTCTATAGATGTTTGATGGGATTCAAATCAGGACTCAAAGAAGGCCACTTCAGAACAGTCTGATGTTTTTGTCTTAGCCATTCTTGGGGGCTTTTCGCTGTGTGTTTTGTGATCTTATGCTGTTGAAGGATCCTTAACCTACGACTGAGACAGAGGTTTCTCACACTGGGCAGGATGTTTTGCTCCAGAATATCTTGATAGTCCTGAGATTTCATTGTTCCCTGCACAGACTCGAAACACCCTGCGACAGATGCAGCAAAGCAGGGCTAACACATAAGCAAGCCTCCTCCATGTTTCATGGTAGGTTTGGTGTTCCTTTCTTTGAAATAGCTTCATTTTTTCATCTGTGGACATGAGCTGATATGATTTGTCAAAAAGCTCCAGCTTTATCTCATCTGTCCAGAAGACATTCTCCCAGAAGCACTGTGGCACGTCAATATGCATTTTAGCAAATTCTAGTCTGGCTTTTTTTTTTTTATTTTAAGTTTTTCTTTCAGCAGGGGAATCCTCCTGGGTCTTCATTCATTGATCTCACTGTCACTCAAAAAGTGATGGATGGTGCAATCAGATACTGGTGGATCTTGATTTGGAGTTCAGTTTGTATCTCTTTGGAAGGTGTCCTTGGCTTTTTTCTCTACCATTCTCAATATCTTTTTGCCCATTCTGGCCTCAGTTTTCCTCGGGTGGCCTTGTTCAGGGAGTCAATGGACTTTAAACTTTTTCATAATATTTGCCACTGTTGTCACTGGAACATCATACTGCTTGGAGGGATGGTCTTCTAGCCTTTGTCTTTAACCTGTTTGTCTATCATTTTCTTTCTGATCTCCTCACAATGACACCAAACTGCAGAGTGATGACTTTTCTCAATTTAAATAGGCTGAATGACTGATTGCATGATTGCTAGTTTGAATGAATAACTTAAATCCAATTATTTATGAACATTTCCAAGGGTCCCAACAATTGTGTCCAGACCATTTTAGAATCTCTTTGTAGAATAAGCAACAACAACAACATTTATTTGTATAGCACACTTTCATACAAATTATGTCGCTCAAAGTGCTTTACAAGGCGAGAAAAGAAAAATATAAAAATAAGATTATTCTTTGTTACTTAGTATTGCCTAAAGTAAGGCCTGATGGTTGGGAGGACAGAAAAAAAAAACTCCAGAGGGTGGAGAAAAAAAAAAAAAATCTGCAGGGGTTCTGAGACCATGAGACCACCCAGCAATTACTGATCTTTTGTCACATTTGCTGTGCTTTACTCGATGACGTATCATAGGCATGCAGGTACACAGGGGGCAATTGCTTTTCATGTCATCACTTTTTAGGAGGCATACAGCACTTTTACAATGAACTGTAAGAGAACCAACAAATTTGTCCATGTTTGTAAGGTATAACTTCCCTTGACTTGTAATTTACACAATGTGATATATAACCTAACATTTTATTATCTTCTGTTATCAGCTTCAGTCCACTGTAGAAATGGAGATAGTGACCAGTCCACAGTGACTCCCAGGACTTTCTCAAATGGCAAATTCCTAGTACACATTAGTGTACCTGGCTAATGAAGCAAATTCTGATAAGCTGCATGTTCAAATATCAAACATCATTTAGTGCATCCAAATAAAACATTTTTCACTTCCTATATGCAACAACTTTATATTTGCTTACATTATAAGTCATCTTCCACAAATATGCCCAAGCCTGTATGAAGCTGAGCTGATTCTCCAATAGCTGCACTTCCTCCTAGTTTGGAATCCTCTGAAAACCTAACCAGTTTACTGATTATATTAATGTCCAGATCATGTATGCATATTGCTCTCTGGGAGTTACCACTTTTAATGTCACCTAATTTAGAGTAAAAAAAAAAAAAAGTTGTATTCTTTTGTGTGTGAGTTAACTTTTTATTTAAGTCCCTAAAGATAGCCCTGGAGGGGTAGGATACTATAACAATGAGTTAAGAATGTGAGAACAGATATTTTAATTTTAAAAACTGATCAGATTATGTAACTCAGATCTACTCATTGGCTTCATTTGGGTTTTTTATTGGTAAGTGAATGATGTAGCTCTGGAGCACCAGACTGTAATCCCTTGAAAGAAGCTGACAGTACCCACAGGCTGTTGGGATATGCCATTTTTAATTTATGACCTTTACCTAGATCTTAGTAAATTCAGAGGCCAAATGAGTTAGCATGGCCTTATGATTTTCCTCCTTTTTTCTACTTTGTTGTTTGGTTGTCATTTCATTAGTTACAGTCTTTCTGTTTTTTTGCACACAGCACATGCCAAAGTTCAACTCCATTTCAATAAGTGGCTACCACATACAGGAGGCAGGAGCAGATGCTGTGCTTGAGCTTGCCTACACCATCGCCAATGGACTGCAGTACTGCAGGACTGGAATCAAGGCTGGCCTGACCATTGATGAATTTGCTCCCCGGTAAGAGTGACAGCACACACCCTGCTATCATATTTACCATCGATAGCACATGACCTTCACATTTACTTTTGTCAATCTCGTAGTGTTTCTGCTGTTAAGTTAGGAATGGATAAATATATAACCTAGGTAATAGTGCCTTCAGACACTTTCACTTTTTCACATTTTGTTATGTTGCAGCCTTGTGTTAAAATTGTTTTCATTCATTTCTTGCCCTCATCAAGCAATACTCAATACCTCAGAATAACAAAGTGAAAACAGGATTTTCAAAACTTTGTGCGCATGTAAAAAAACTAAAATCTCACATTGACACAAGTATTCAGATCCATTACTCAGTACTTTGCTGAAGCCCCTTTGGTGGCAATTATAGCCTGGAGTCTTCTTGAGTCTGACAGAAGGTCCACACACACACCTGTATTTGGGGATTTCCTGACATTCTTCTCTGCAGATCCTCTCAAGCTCTATCAGGTTGGATGGAGTCAGTTGATGGACTGACTATTTACATGTCTCTCCAGAATTGTTTGATTGAGTTCAAGTCCAGGCTCTGGCTGGACCACTCAAGGACATTCCCAGAGATCACCCTAAGCCAGTGCTTCCTAAATTCGGTCCTGCGGTCCCACTGTGGCTGCAGCTTTTTGTTCCAGCCAGATTCATAATCAGTGACAACACCTGATAACACTGATCTCATTTAATTAGCTGGTATTTTTGTTTCTCTTATTCTACATTCAGAAGAGCACAGCAGCATGATTTTTACATTTATAAGACACTCGCCGTTCCCCGCAGCTCCACCTGTGTAGTAGTGAAACAGGACAAACTTTAAAAATCAATAAACAAAAAGGTATCGTTAGCTAAGCAGAGGCAAGGAACACTCCAAAACACAGAGGTAGACCGACTCCCCTCTCCTGACTTCACGCTTCCCCCTCCCCTCGGCCCACAGCCTCTGTCTTGGATTTGCGCGAATATATCGCTCCTGCAAGAGAACTATGATTCTTAGCACAATGAGAGAAGTCACAAAATCAACCAGAATGTTCAAACAAATTATAGAAAAAAAAATATCTAAATCCGTTAAGTAGTTCTCTCATTTGCTAGCTAAGTGGATCTAAGACACGCCCCAAGGCTGGCGCGTGAGTGAGGAGGGCCCTTCCCTTGCCCCACTGCGTCTCTGTCGGATTCACGCAAATAAATCGGTACCGCAAGTGAGCTATGATTCTTAGCGCGATGAGAGAAGTTTCAAAATGAACCGGAATGTTCAAGCAAATTATAGAAGAAAACCCGATCTAAATCCGTTAAGTAGATCTCTCATGAAAAGTGGCCAGACAGACAGACGTTGGATTTTATTTATATATATATATATATATATATATATATATAGAGAGAGAGAGAGAGAGAGAGAGAGGGATTTAAAAATATTTCTGCTTTTGCTCTAGATTTAAATGCTTAACTCTCATTTGTTGATTTCATTATTTTTTGCACTTTCTCTGTACAGTTTTCCCCCTTTATTGTATCTTATTAATGACAATTAAGGACAAGCAGAGTGGACACCCAGGCAAGCACTGCATAATCAAAAGCTGCAGCTACTTTAGCGTCAGACCCACTAATTAGTAAATAATGAATTAATTAAACAATTTGAACACCTGGAAAAGTAGAATGAAAATCAAGATGAAAATATTGTTAAAAAGAAAAAAACATTTTTTCCCCATATACAGTGATCTCCCGCCTATCGCGGAAGTTACGTTCCAGACCCATCCGTGATTGGTGAAAATCCGCGATATAGAAAGACCATATAAATAAATTTTTTTTTTTTTTTTTTTTAATTATTATTATAGTTTAAGCCTTAAAATACCCCTCCCACTTGCTTTAAACACATATAAACTTATTAAAACACACTTTGTAAATATATGATATGTGGATGTCGGGCTAAAGATATGAGTAATATCTCTCTATTATAAAAAAAAAAAATCTTGGAAGGGAGACCCGGGAGACGAGGCGTGATCTTCTCGGAAGACAATTTGACATCCCGCGAGAGACATTTTAATGGTCACGCAAGACAAGGCAGTGAGACAGAAGGACAGCCTGTGGTACAGGCTTTTAAATGATCGATGTGCATAGTGACAACCAGAACGCGCATCTTGGCAGAAACAGCACAAAGCCAGTAGCTGATCCGTCCGCTTCTCCTTAGCATGCGTTCAGCTCAAAGTGGCAGGAGTGTAGCGTGCCTCTGGTGGGTTGAGCGAAGCAATCAAGACCAGATCATCTCGGAGAGACACTTGGATGGCACGTGAGACTAGACATTACAACCTTAGGAAGCAAAACCTGTGAGACAGTGCCCCCCCCAATTCAGAACGCTAGCAGCAGAGACGCGAAGTGGCAAAAGGACAGCTTGCTGTACAGGCTTTTAAATGATTGACGCAAAGCGTGACAAGCACAACACACAGCTGGCCAGCAGAAGCAAGACAGCAGCTAAACTGATCTCATCTCTTTAGCGTGCGTTCAGACCCCCCCCTTCACAACGCGAGCAGTGTTATAAGTCCCGCAAGAAAGAGATTTAACCACACCCGGGGCAGGAAATAAAGGACAAATATTGTTTTTACAAAATTTTTGAAGTAAAAATGAAAATAATGCATATGTAACAATTCCCATGAAAATAATGTGTTTAAATTGTTTATCTGGTAAACCTAACCCAGGGGTGGGCGAGCGAAGCCCCCTAGTAATAATAATAATAATAATATAATAATAATAATAAATCCGCGATGTAGTGGGGGCACAATAATGTTACATTTATTTATTTATTTATTTATTTATTTATTTGTTTATTTATTTTATCAAGCTTAGTTTTCTAATTTCTATTTTGTTACCAAAACATAGAACCTGGGAAATAGCAGTTCACTTAATTAGCCCAGGAGTCCAATTAAAAAAAGAAGCTGGTTTGAACAAAAAGCCTACAGCCACAGTGGTTCTGCAGGACCAAGTTTGGGAAGCACTGCCCTAAGCCAATTCTGTGTTGTCTTTGCTTCACTGTTAAGGTCACAGTCCTGTTGGAAGGTAAACCATTTGGCCCAGTCTATGGTCTGGAGCTCTCTGCAGCAGGTTTTCATTAAGGATATCTCTGTATTTTGCTACTTACACCTTTGCTCTCAACAGCCCCATACCCTGATGCTGTCACCACCATCACTGGAATGATATTGCTCAGGTGATAAGCAGTGCCTGGTTTCCTCCAGACATTACGCTGACTTTACTTTCATCAGAGCACAGTATCTTGTTTTGTCACAGTCTAAAAGTCCTTTAGGTACCTTTTTGCAAGCTCCAAGCAGGCTTTCATGTGTCTTTTACTGAGGCAGAGGCTTCTATCTGTCCATTCTGCCTTAAGTCCATATTGGTAAAGTGTTCCAGTGATGGTTGTCCTCCTGGAAGTCTCTCCAGTACTTGTGTACTAAACGGACGGCAGTTCCTGCCCATTCTAATGTTGGGCTCTAAAGGGGGAAGCGCCACAGTTGCTTAATGTTTGGAGTTTAAATTATTAAACTGACCTACCCCAACCACAAATACTAACCTTAAAGTTAGTAGGGGTGCAGCATTGTTGCCTATAGGTCCCTAATGTTAATGTCTCCTTTGGGTGCCTAATGCTAAAAACGAAAATCCAATTTGCGTCATGATAATAGTAAAGGGTACTATCCATCCGTGCCGTCCATTTAGTACCCAAGTACCGTTTCTCCCATCTACATGCAGGTTCTCTGATCATTTCTCCTACTAAGGTCTTTTTACAGCAATTGCTCAGTTTGGCCTGGTGGGCCTTTCCAGTAAGAGTCATAGTTCTTCCAAACTTCTTCCATTTAAGAATTACAGAGGCCACTGTGCTCTTGGGATACTTCAGCACTGCAGTAATTTTTTTGTAGCTTTCCTTCATATCTGTACCTTGACACAATCGTGTGTCAAAGCCAGAATGGGCAAAGTTATTCCTGGAGGACCACAGTGGCTACAGATTTTTCTTCCAACCCAATCGCTTAAAAAGAAGAGCTTATTGCTCAAATAACACTTCTGCTTCATTTTAGTTGTCTCGCTCGTTAAGAGTTTGAACCCTTATTGATTATTTTAGTCTTAAACAGCTGTAGTCTTGGTTTTTAATTGCTCCTTATTAGCAATAAGATGCAAATGACAAAAGAAACCAGCATTTCTCCATTTAGCTTGTTTCCATTTACACCCGTGTGTATTTATCGGGCACTATTTGGTTTAATTAAATACTTGCAAGGAAAGTGAAGAGAAAAAGTGAAGCATTGAGATTTACTCGTCGGTTTTAGACTTCAAATCATTTGGATGATATCTTTAGAGAGGAAAAAAAAATCTAGTATATGAGAATGACTTGACATGTAAGAGGTAAAGCACTAACACGCCATGAAAGTAAATAATTGACAAGGATTGTTTTTTAATTAAGCATCTGGCTTGGAACAAAAACCTGCAGCCACTGCTGCTCTCCAGGACTGACTTTGCCCACCCTGCTCTAAGCTCTGCAGTCAGTTCCTTTGACCCTCATAGCTTTGTTTTTGCTCAACTGTGGGACCTTCTATAGACTTTTGTGTGCCTTTCCTAATCATGAACAATCAATTGAATTAGTGCTGGGTGGTATACCGGTTCATACCGAAAACCGTTTTTTATTTTTGTTATGATATGGATTTTTCTTATACTGCAACACCAGTTTGAATTGCCTAAACAACGTTCTCCACACATCAGCAACCTCTCCAGGTCCTGCAGATATCTCCTTTACAACATTAGGAGAATCCGCCCCTTTCTCACTACAGAGGCTACTCAGCTGCTCGTCCAGACCTTTGTCATCTCTAAGCTGGACTACTGCAACTCTCTGCTGTCTGGACTTTCACTAAAGGCAACACGACCACTTCAACTGATCCAGAATGCAGCTGCAAGACTCGTTTTTGATATTCCCAAATTCTCGCACACTACACCTCTGCTGCGGAACCTGCACTGGCTCCCTGTGGCTGCCCGCATCAGGTTCAAAACCCTAACACTTGCCTTTAAGGCCAAACCTGGAGCTGCACCACCTTACATATCAGCACTGGTCAAGCAGCGTGTCACTTCTCGCTGTCTCAGAACATCAAGCACTGCACGTCTCGAACCACCCTTACTTAAAAGAAGAGGACGACATGCATCAAGACTCTTTGCAGTGTTGGCTCCTCAGTGGTGGAACGAACTTCCTCTTGCTGTATGAACAGCGGAGACCCTCACTGTCTTCAAACGTCGCCTGAAGACACACTTCTTTCAACAGCACTTGGACTAAAGTCCCCATACTTTTTTTTCTACCCTTTTTTTTTTCAAAAAAAAAAAAAAAAAAAATTTGTACTAACTTACTATTTTCTTCTAGCAGGGTTTTGTATACAACTTGGTCAGCGGTAACTTGTTTAATGACAGTAGATTTAATCCTAGCCTTAAAGACTGAAGAACAGTTGTAGACTACTAAGCACTGTTGTAAGTCGCTCTGGATAAGAGCGTCTGCTAAATGATGTAAATGTAAATGTTTGGAACGTGGCGCAGCGGGAAACTCTTTAAGGGGGACCTTTTTCACTGCTACACTGCTAAACACATGCAACGGAGTACATGCGGTAGTGGAGGTATTGCGCGGTGAAAATGGACAGAGAACATTCTGAAACTGAAGCTGTAGCAGACGATAAAGTTGAACATGATGACACAGAAGAACTTTTGCTGGAAAAAGTAGCCGTGTCTGTTGTCTGGAGATACTTTGGATTTAAAAGGTCGGATGTGGACCATTATGTTCAAATGTGTGAATACTGTTTCTATACTACTGGATAATACTGCAAGCCAAGTTGTACTTGTTTTATTTTTTTCAATACTGTGTAATGTACTTAGGTACTGTGTGTAACAGTGTGACGACATGTTGACTTTATTCGCGACAATTCCACTTTAATCTCAACACTTATGACAAGATTAAAGTCGACATGTTGACTTTATTCTCGCCGTTTGTCGAGAATAAAGTCGACATTTTGACTTTATTCTCGTAATTTGTTATTAAAGTAGAATATCGTAAACTACACTTCATCTTAAAATGAATATTTAATTTACTAGTTTCTCAAACCCCGTCATAAGTTATGTAGCGCATTAAATGCTTTGTGTTAATTGTTCCCGAAGCCATGTTAATCGCTACTGCTTCTTAAACTGACTTCCTCTTACACTAAGAGGAGGCGCAGACAGAAGACAGAATACATTAATTTCATGATATCCCTGCTCCCTGAACATTTAGAATGCTAAGATAAATACCTGGTATCATTTTCGTACAGCAATTAACAACTGGGTCGGGAAACACTTAACACAAAGCATTTAATGTGCTATATTAAATTATGACGGGGTTTGAGAAAATCTAGTAAATTAAACATTGATTTTAGGATGAAGTTTACAACATTCTACTTTAATTACAAAATAAACTATGAGAATAAAGTGGAAATGTCGAGAATAAAGTCAACATGTCGACTTTATTCTCGACATATAATTTTTTTTTCTTCACTATAGCCCTAATACAATTCCATAGGACTACAGTAATCCCTCGCTATATCGCGCTTTGCCTTTCGTGGCTTCACTCCATCGCGGATTTTATATTTAAGCATATTTAAATATATATCGCGGATTTTTTGCTGGTTCGCAGATTTCTGCGGACAGTGGGTCTTTTAATTTCTGGTACATGCTTCCTCAGTTGGTTTGCCCAGTTGATTTCATACAACGGACGCTGATGGCTGAGAAGCTACCCAACTTACTTTTCTCTATCTCTCTCTTGCGCTGACTTTCTCTGATCCTGACGTAGGGGGATTGAGCAGGGGGGCTGTTTGCACACCTAGACGATACGGACGCTCGTCTAAAAATGCTGAAAGATTATCTTCACGTTGCTACCTTCTGTGCAGCTGCTTCCTGAAGCGACATGCTGCACGGTGCTTCGCATACTTAAAAGCTCGAAGGGCACGTATTGATTTTTGATTGTTTGTTTTTCTCTGTCTCTCTCTATCTCTCTCTCTCTCTCTCTCTTTGTCTGCTCCTGACGGAGGGGGTGTGAGCTGCCGCCTTCAAGAGCTTTGTGCCGCGGTGCTTCGCATACTTAAAAGCCAAACAGCCCTATTCATTTGTTTGCTTTTCTCTATCTCTCTGACATGCTCTGCTCCTGACGCGCACTCCTTTGAAGAGGAAGATATGTTTGCATTCTTTTAATTGTGAGACGGAACTGTCATCTCTGTCTTGTCATGGAGCACAGTTTAAACTTGCAGTGTTTGAATAACGTTCCTGTCTCTCTACAACCTCCTGTGTTTCTGCGCAAATCTGTGACCCAAGCATGACAATATAAAAATAACCATATAAACATATGTTTCTACTTCACGGATTTTCTTATTTCGCGGGTGGCTCTGGAACGCAACCCCCGCGATGGAGGAGGGATTACTGTATACCACAAATAGCATTATAAATGCAAGTTTCAGTTTTATTATTTACTAGCTGATTACCCAGTGGCTTCGCTCACTGAGTGCAAGAGAAAAAAATAAAATGTATTTATAAAATAAGTTTGTTAATTGCCAATTTTATTTTTCAACCTAATAAAGAGCACTTACAATAACATAGAAATCAATATAAACAACATTATTAACATCATTATGAGATTATGAAGTAATATATAAGAAGCACATTGCATATAAACATAAATTATTAAACAGTAAAATCTTCTTCTATAATACGCTACCGTGGCTGTTCGTTTGTCTGTCCAGGATTTTAAATCACCTGTAGCTCGCAAACCGTTTCACCTATTGACTTGAAATCTGGTACAAATATACTACGTGACGTCTACTATCCGCTTTCGGGGTGATGATTTTATTACTCTTTTTATCTTTATTTTATTTTATTGTAGAATCAACTCTCAGCAGCGCGCAGCAGGGCGGCCGTGCGGCGGATGCGTACGGCGTCGTTCTCATTCTCTACCACCTTCTCTAATCATTCTTGAGGCAGATTGAAGACTTAAGTGCCAGATTAAGTGAAAGGTTAAAGAAAATGTACTAAGTAATTGCAACAAAAAAACTAACTTAATCAGTTTTAACACGAAAAGATGCTGACGAAAGAGAAGCAGCGGGCCGTTAGGGTGGAGTAAAGAAGAGCTGCTCAGGAAGCAGCAAGCGTATGAACCTCTGAGCAAACGAATGCTAAACGTACAGAGAAAGAGGATGAGAACTAGGAATGCTCAAGTCAAGTGTATTCACTGCAGGTTATCGTGCAGTGCGCCGTTACTGGTATTTTGATAAAAGAATTTGAACAACATATAAGAAGCGTATAAATTATTAAACAGTAATACATTAACATTTAAGAAGTAAAGATACATTGAGTACTACTGCAGTGCTTTCGGGTATACTACATTTTTTGTTTGCCCATTATGTGCATAAATGTATAAATTTTTTGGTGTACCTACCCGAGAACACGCGACATATAACTGACCGAGGGAGAAGCAGGGATTTGAAACACGCATTGAGTTCATCTGCTGGTGTCCCTCGTGGAATAACTGGTAATGTTTGACGAAAATCTCCTTTGAGTAAAACATCAGTGCCTCCCATTATTTTGGTAGGATCTCTGAGATCTTGCATTGTTCGGTTCAAGGCTTCATAACCTCTTTTATGTGCCATGGTGCACTTATCTCAAACTATTATCTTTGAATGTTGCAAGACTTTTGCCTTTCCAGAGCCCTTGCGTATGTTGCAAATTGGATTTTAGTCGTGAGCGAGGTTTAATGGTAATTGCAATGCCGAATGTACTGTACGGCCTCCATCTAATAATGTAGAAGGGATTCCCCATGACGCTACAGCCAGTGCTATGTCACCATTTGCTCTCTCGGCAAGAATCTTGTTTATTAAGAATGTTTTTCCTGTTCCTCTGTGGTCATACGTAATTTCCGTTTCAAACGCTCATGCGTAATTTCCATTTCAAACGCGAAAATAATTTTATATATATATAGATGTATATAACTTAACTTGAAGCAAAGTCCATATTAATACAGTTGCCTTAGTGATGGTTCAGTTGGTAAAGATGTCTTCACCAAGTTGCACTTGTTTTACTTTATTTTTTTTTTTATTTGGTGAATACTGTACTGTGTAATGTACCTGGGCTTGAAGTAATAGTTTTATTACTGGCAGTTATATATATACAGTGGTGTGAAAAACTATTTGCCCCCTTCCTGATTTCTTATTCTTTTGCATGTTTGTCACACAAAATGTTTCTGATCATCAAACACATTTAACCATTAGTCAAATATAACACAAGTAAACACAAAATGCAGTTTTTAAATGATGGTTTTTATTATTTAGGGAGAAAAAAAATCCAAACCTACATGGCCCTGTGTGAAAAAGTAATTGCCCCCTTGTTAAAAAATAACCTAACTGTGGTGTATCACACCTGAGTTCAATTTCCGTAGCCACCCCCAGGCCTGATTACTGCCACACCTGTTTCAATCAAGAAATCACTTAAATAGGAGCTGCCTTACACAGAGAAGTAGACCAAAAGCACCTCAAAAGCTAGACATCATGCCAAGATCCAAAGAAATTCAGGAACAAATGAGAACAGAAGTAATTGAGATCTATCAGTCTGGTAAAGGTTATAAAGCCATTTCTAAAGCTTTGGGACTCCAGCGAACCACAGTGAGAGCCATTATCCACAAATGGCAAAAACATGGAACAGTGGTGAACCTTCCCAGGAGTGGCCGGCCGACCAAAATTACCCCAAGAGCGCAGAGACGACTCATCCGAGAGGTCACAAAAGACCCCAGGACAACGTCTAAAGAACTGCAGGCCTCACTTGCCTCAATTAAGGTCAGTGTTCACGACTCCACCATAAGAAAGAGACTGGGCAAAAACGGCCTGCATGGCAGATTTCCAAGACGCAAACCACTGTTAAGCAAAAAGAACATTAGGGCTCGTCTCAATTTTGCTAAGAAACATCTCAATGATTGCCAAGACTTTTGGGAAAATACCTTGTGGACTGATGAGTCAAAAGTTGAACTTTTTGGAAGGCAAATGTCCCGTTACATCTGGCGTAAAAGGAACACAGCATTTCAGAAAAAGAACATCATACCAACAGTAAAATATGGTGGCGGTAGTGTGATGGTCTGGGGTTGTTTTGCTGCTTCAGGACCTGGAAGGCTTGCTGTGATAGATGGAACCATGAATTCTACTGTCTACCAAAAAATCCTGAAGGAGAATGTCCGGCCATCTGTTCGTCAACTCAAGCTGAAGCGATCTTGGGTGCTGCAACAGGACAATGACCCAAAACACACCAGCAAATCCACCTCTGAATGGCTGAAGAAAAACAAAATGAAGACTTTGGAGTGGCCTAGTCAAAGTCCTGACCTGAATCCAATCGAGATGCTATGGCATGACCTTAAAAAGGCGGTTCATGCTAGAAACCCCTCAAATAAAGCTGAATTACAACAATTTTGCAAAGATGAGTGGGCCAAAATTCCTCCAGAGCGCTGTAAAAGACTCATTGCAAGTTATCGCAAACGCTTGATTGCAGTTATTGCTGCTAAGGGTGGCCCAACCAGTTATTAGGTTCAGGGGGCAATTACTTTTTCACACAGGGCCATGTAGGTTTGGATTTTTTTTTCTCCCTAAATAATAAAAACCACCATTTACAAACTGCATTTTGTGTTTACTTGTGTTATATTTGACTAATGGTTAAATGTGTTTGATGATCAGAAACATTTTGTGTGACAAACATGCAAAAGAATAAGAAATCAGGAAGGGGGCAAATAGTTTTTCACACCACTGTATATTATTTATTTTATTGTTATTATTTATTAGTTTTAATATTATGCAGTTTAATGATGAAGTTGTTTAAAAAGTCACTTTAACATGTCAGTAGACAGAGATTGTTAACATTAACAGAAAGTGTAGTTGGTTTACAAAACATATTTACTATTTATTCCTATTCTAAAACATGTTCAGTGCAGTACAACTTTTGACAAGCACCTCTGGATATTTTACTAAGTCTATAAATGCCTCTTTGGATGGTTGAAAATATGTTGTCAAAATTTTAGTTTAAGTTGTTTGCAAAATTTGTTCAATAAAAAGGTTCTATATTTTGACTGTAACTGTCGTGCAATGTGATTCCTTCTCTTCATTATTGCCACCCCCTTGAAAACTATCACTTTATGGGGCCATGCAAACCTGTATTGATACTTGTGTGCACATTAAAATGTTTTTTTGTACAGTGTACAATTCTCATGACAGTGGAATAGGTTACTCTTAGCCAGTAATTGCAGTGGAAAATGTGGTTAACATCCACTCATGCATGGAAAAAAATACCTTTGAATACCGTGAAACCGGTATAATTTTGAAAAATACCGTGAAATAGAATTTTGATCATACCGCCTAGCACTAAATTGAATTGACCTCGGGTGAACTCCAAACAAGGTATAGAAACAACTCAATGATGATCAATAGAATCGGATGCACATGAACCACATATCAAGTGTCATAACAAAGTGTCTGAATACTTGTATCATTGTCTAAAATCCTGTTTTCACTTTGTCATTCTGGGTTATTGAGTGTTGCTTGATGTTGGGGAAAATAAAGAATTTAAACAATTTTAGCATAAGGCTGCAACCTAGCAAAAAAGTGGAGTGGTCTGATTACTTTCTGAATCCACTGTATAACGACCTATATAGTAATAAAATGAAGCCTTTTTTTATAGTGCCATTTGGTCTCTCACCGCCATGCTGAAATGGTTGTACAGTTAATGATCAGTAATTGTTCAACTACAGAACAAATTAGTTTTTTTCGCCATGTGTTTTAACACAGTTAAAATGGAGGCAAAGTAAATGAGCCTCACAGGCCACACAAGGCAGTAGTTTAATATTGAACCTGCAGTCTTCTGGGCTCAAATCTACATCCACTTTGCAGGCTGCTACATCACTTGTACCAAGAAACTTTGAAATTATTTGAGTTTATTTTTTTATATTTGCTCTCATTTCTACAAGAAACAATGAGAAAGTGATAGTAGTTGTGTTCATTTTCTTCATGTACAACATTTTCAATCATGTACAGCATTCTTTACCTTTCTTTTTAAACATCATTACAATTTTTATGGGTAAAATGGTTTTGCCTGTTAGACAATCCTATCTCATCCATCCTTCTCCCTCAAGAGGGTGCAATTGTTCAAGTAATTCTTACTTTGCTGCAATTACTAAAGTGCACATTACTACAATCATACTTGAAGAGCATCTCACTAGATGACTACAACAGAAGAGATTAAACATATTATGTTTCTTTACAGATTATCATTTTCTCAGTGACTGCTATGAAAACCGTAGCAATTATTTTTCTTTACAGATTATCTTTTTTCTGGGGAATTGGTATGAACTTCTATATGGAAATTGCAAAGCTGAGAGCAGCACGACGCCTTTGGGCCAATTTAATCAAGGAAAAGTTTCAGCCTAAAAATGAGAAATCACTTTTGTTGAGAACTCACTGCCAAACATCAGGCTGGTCACTTACAGAACAGGTAAAGACTAAATAAATATGTTGTGGAGGATGTAGTTAATTAGATGACCAGCGCACAGCCATTCTGGCCAAGCTCTCCTTAAGAGCTTTCAGGGTGTTTTAACAGTTTTATATTATTAAGGTCTGCTTTTCTTTAGTCTTCCTCCTTTTAAAGTTTGTTCAGTTAAACATTTCTTCTTTTAAGATTTTTACGTTTATGGAAATAATATTGCCTCGCAACTTAGAAAACCCAGGCTTAGAGGTTATTCCCTGTTACTTGAAAATGCTTATTTGCATTATTAAACTGTTTTTTAAGGTGAGGCATTATTTATTATTATTAATTTTTCTCAAATATATTTGCTATTGTCCTGCGGTGGGTTGGCACGCTGCGGTGGGTTGACCCCCGTGACCCTGTGTTCGGATTCAGCGGGTTGGAAAATGGATGGATGGATATTTGCTCTTCATCACCATTGGGCAGAATGATAACTCTGAGGCTAAGGATCTGCGCTGGTATCTGGAAGGTTGCCGGTTCAAATCCCATTACTGACAGAAGAGATCCTACTCTGTTGGGCCCTTGAGTAAGACCATTAACCTGAAATTGCTCCAGGGGTGCTCACTGTACGATGGCTGACCCTGTGCTCTGATTCCAAAAAAGAAATGAAGATGTTACTTTTGATACATATATTCCTGGGATCCTTCCATTGCTGCTGTTTCCATAGAAACTATAGTGACTTGTTTAAAGCTGTCCAGGTAATATAAGCCTCCTGATTCCCAAATTATGTTTTCTCGACCTGTATTTAATACACATTAATAGTCTAACTTATATCCAAAAGCATCAAGAGATAATTATAGGTGTATAATGTACTATGGAGCTTGCTCCACATAAACAATATTTGCATGTTTTAGTTACATCCTAGCCTCCATGGCACATTTTCAATAGACAGTGACAGCTGTGTTTTTCAGCATTGACAGATTTCTTCATAAAAAGCTAGTTCCTTGTAGACAGGCTTTAATCAGTAACAGGCTTTAATCAGTAACGTACATTGAACAACTGAGGAAAGACATCAGAAAAAAATGTCTGGAGAAGTGGTGCACCCAAAACTGGATCTTCCACCATGACAATGCACCTACACATGCTGCATTGCCAGTCAAAGAGTTTTTGACCAAAAATAATGTGGTTGTTACTATATTACCCACCCACCCCCGTGACTTCATTTTGTTTCCTGAAATTAAAATTAGTACTAAAAAGAAAAATATTTGCTACCATGGAAGAAATGCTGGTAAAAAAAACACTGGAGGCTGTAGATATAGTAACAGAAGATGAGTAATGGAAATATTTCCAGGAATGTGAAAAGTGCAATGTCAACTGTGTTGTATCTTAAAGAAAGTAGAAAAGTGCAATGTCAACTGTGTTGTATCTTAAAGAAAGTATTTTGAAGGTGAAACAAGGAATCACTGTATATTTTATAATAAGTTTTTTTTTATTATTATTTTTAACAGTTCCAGGAATTTTTGGGTCCCTCCTCATATACCCTAAAGGCAATGAGAAATGGACAAAGTTGATTCATTAACCAGTAATCTCTACAAATGCCTGATTATGTCCGCAGCCTTCCCTGTCATAACCATTTAGATAGATAGATAGATAGATAGATAGATAGATAGATAGATAGATAGATAGATAGATAGATAGATAGATAGATAGATAGATAGATAGATAGATAGATAGATAGATAGATAGATAGATAGATAGATAGATAGATAGATAGATAGAGTGGGGCAAAAAATATTTAGTCGGCCACCAATTGTGCAAGTTCTCCCACTTAAAAAGATGAGAGAGGCCTGTAATTTTCATCATAGGTATACCTCAACTATGAGAGACAAAATGAGAAAAAAAAATCCAGAAAATTACACTCTGATTTTTGAAGAATTTATTTGCAAATTATGGTGGAAAATAAGTATTTGGTCAATAACAAAAGTTCATCTCAATACTTTGTTATATACCTTTTGTTGGCAATGACAGAGGTCAAATGTTTTCTGTAAGTCTTCACAAGGTTTTCACACACTGTTGCTGGTATTTTGGCCCATTCCTCCATGCAGATCTCCTCTACAGCAGTGATGTTTTGGGGCTGCCGCTGGGCAACACGGACTTTCAACTCCCTCCAAAGATTTTCTATGGGGTTGAGATCTGGAGACTGGCTAGGCCACTCCAGGACCTTGAAATGCTTCTTACGAAGCCACTCCTTCGTTACCCGGGCGATGTGTTTGGGATCATTGTCACGCTGAAAGACCCAGCCACGTTTTATCTTCAATGCCCTTGCTGATGGAAGGAGGTTTTCACTCAAAATCTGACGATACATGGCCCCATTCATTCTTTCCTTTACACGGATTAGTCGTCCTGGTTCCTTTCCAGAAAAACAGCCCCAAAGCATGATGTTTCCACCCCCATGCTTTACGGTAGGTATGGTGTTCTTTGGATGCAACTCAGCATTCTTTCTCCTCCAAACACGACGAGTAGTTTTTTTCATCTGACCATATGACATTCTCCCAATCCTCTTCTGGATCATCCAAATGCTCTCTAGCAAACTTCAGACGGGCCTGCACATGTACTGGCTTAAGCAGGGGGACACGTCTGGCACTGCAGGATTTGAGTCCCTGGCGGCGTAGTGTGTTACTGATGGTAGCCTTTGTTACTTTGGTCCCAGCTCTCTGCAGGTCATTCACTAGGTCCCCCCATGTGGTTCTGGGATTTTTGCTCACCGTTCTTGTGATCATTTTGGCCCCACGGGGTGAGATCTTGCGAGGAGCCCCAGATCGAGGGAGATTATCAGTGGTCTTGTATGTCTTCCATTTTCTAATAATTGCTCCCACAGTTGATTTCTTCACACCAAGCTGCTTACCTATTGCAGATTCAGTCTTCCCAGCCTGGTGCAGGTCTACAATTTTGTTTCTGGTGTCCTTTGACAGCTCTTTGGTCTTGGCCATAGTGGAGTTTGGAGTGTGACTGTTTGAGGTTGTGGACAGGTGTCTTTTATATTGATAACGAGTTCAAACAGGTGCCATTAATACAGGTAACGAGTGGAGGACAGAGGAGCCTCTTACAGAAGAAGTTACAGGTCTGTGAGAGCCAGAAATCTTGCTTGTTTGTAGGTGACCAAATGCTTATTTTCCACCATAATTTCCACATAAATTCTTTAAAAATCAGACAATGTGATTTTCTGGATTTTTTTTCTCATTTTGTCTCTCATAGTTGAGGTATACCTATGATGAAAATTACAGGCCTCTCTCATCTTTTTAAGTGGGAGAACTTGCACAATTGGTGGCTGACTAAATACTTTTTTGCCCCACTGTAGGTAGGTAGGTAGGTAGATAGATAGATAGATAGATAGATAGATAGATAGATAGATAGATAGATAGATAGATAGATAGATAGATAGATAGATAGATAGATAGATAGATAGATAGATAGATAGATAGATAGATAGAAAAGGCACTATATAAAAGATAAATAATAATAATAAATTTTATTTATTTGTAGGCGCCTTTCTAAACACTCAAGGACACCGAACAATATACAAAACACAGATTATTAACAAAAGTAAAATAAAAAAGTTATAATCAGACAGAGCAATTGTAATCAAAGAGAAAAAGCAGTCTTAAACAAATGAGTTTTAAGTTTAGATTTGAAAAGTGAAAATGATTCAGTATTTCTAAGCTCAGATGGTAGTGAGCTCCACAGCTGGGGAGCAGAGCAACTGAATGCTCTGCTCTCCATAGTGGTAAGACGGACGAAGGGGACAGTCAAGTGGATGGAGGAAGAGGATCTAAGGGTACGGGAGGGAATGGCAGCATGGAGGCAGTCAGACAGATATAGAGGGGCAAGGTTGTGGATAGCCTTAAAAGTTAACAGAAGAATTTTGAATTGAATGCAGAACTTAGCATAAAGCCAGTGAAGCTGCTGCAAAATGGGAGTGATATGGTGAATAGAGGGGGTTTGAGTAATGATGCGGGCAGCTGAATTCTGGACCAGTTGAAGCTTATAAAGAGATTTGCGAGAAAGACCAAAGAAAAGGGAATTTCAATAATCCAGACGTGAAGTGACAAGGCTATGAACAAAGATAGCAGTGGTGAGGGGAGTGAGGGAGGGGCGAATACGATTAATGTTACACAGGTGGAAATATGCAGACCGGGAGATGTTATTGATGTGGGACTGAAAGGATAAAGTACTGGCAAGGATGACACCCAGACTCTTAACCTGTGGGGAAGGGGATAGATAGACAGAAAGATATGAAAGGCTCATTATAATAGATGGATGGATGGATATACACACGCACACACTATGGTCTGAACACTCACCAGAGTGACTGACTAAAAAGAAAGAAAATTATAAAGAGTCAGGCACTATACAGGCATATTTCTGTTGGTGTAAAGGAGCCCCTATAATGTTTCTCAATACACTTCTGCTGAATACTTTGTTAGCTGAAAATCCCCATGTGCAGCGTTGTTCATAATGACACTCAGTTTTGTTTTAATTCTCTCCTCCTTTATGACCTCTAGGGGGTCCAGAGTGCATCCCATAACTGACCCTGCCTTTTTTAATCAACTTGTTGATTCGGTGGTTCTCTCTTGAAGTAATGCTACCAGCCTAGCACACCACAGCATAGCAAATCACACTGACCATCACAGAGTTATAGAAAATATGAAGGATGGCATTACCCACATTAAAGGAACTCACTCTCCCAAGGAAAAAGAGTCTGCTCTGCCCTTTCTTCTCTAGTTCCTCTGTGTTCTGAGACCAGTCCATCCTATCATTGATGTGAACTTCCAAGTCTGTGTTGGAGTGGACCACCTCTACATCCACTCCTTTAGTAGTGACCAGACATACAGGCTGTTTGGTGCAGCGAAAGTCAGTAAGCAGTTCCTTGGTTTTGCTGATGTTAGGTTGCAGATAATTCTCAAACTTCTCCCCACCTGACTCCTCTCCTCTGTGTCATTCCCTTTATCAATACACCACTATAAGTGCAGAATCATTTCTGAATTTCTCAAGTGACATGGCCTGCTGTTATACAGTATTTATATATGTGTATGTGTGTGGTTTTTTTTTCCATTACTGTAGGGTTTCCAATCTAAAACAATGTTTTTGTAATCATTCTTTTAATCATTTTCAAATCAGTCATTGTTTTTGGAAATGGTTAATTAAAAAAGTAAATTTCTGTTGAGAAGATACAGTGCCCATCATAATGTTAGGGACAAAGACACATTTTTCCTTAATTTCCCCCTCTGCTCCACAGTTTATAATTATAAATCAAACAATTCAGACGTGTTTAAAGTACACTTTGCAGACTTTCTTTTAAGGGTATTTGCATACATTTCGATCACAGCAGGTAGAAACGACAATGTCCCAAACATTATGGGGAGCACTGTATTTTGGTGGAATACTAGAGCAATTTCTTTCAGGTCTGATCCTCAGGTTGTTTTTGCAGTTGTATTGGTTTACAAACTTCATAAGGTCTGGAGTCATAACTTGGAGAAAACTGAAGTTTAAAATAAAGACTTCTGAAGTGTGTGTTTGTTATTTTAGGACCCTTACAACAATATTATCCGCACTGTAATTGAAGGAATGGCAGCAGTTTTTGGAGGGACCCAGTCTTTACACACAAACTCTTTTGATGAGGCTCTTGGCTTACCTACAGTCACCAGTGCCCGCATTGCCAGAAACACGCAGATCATACTTCAGGAAGAATCTGGGATCACTAAAGTGGCTGATCCTTGGGGTGGTTCAAACATGATGGAGTCTCTCACTAATGATCTCTATAATAAAGCTTTGCAGGTAAGTTGTGTAATAAATATGAATTTTACAATCTGTCACTCTTTATTTACTGTAGCCTGGCATTATTGTATTCTCCATGTGTCTGTGTGAGGTTTTTAATAGTTTTGCTCTCATACCCCAGACATTTTCAATAGTACATTCAAAACATTTTGCAGAGATCAGGTCACTCAGTCCAATAAAGCTCACAAATCCTATCCACCTGTTTTTCCAAAATGACATCAAGTCAAGTTTTGAAAGTCCCTAAAGTCCTAACTTGTCCTGTAATGTCTTTCTTTTTTGCATTACATACAAGAGCATTTCAGATTAATTATTGTTTATGAAATTAAAAAGTACAATACTTCCCCTCTTATGGCACTTTGCAGCTGTATACACTGACCATGCATAGTTAATTGTTTTGACAGTTTTCGGCATGTCAGTCGTACCCTGCTGATATTTTTGCACCTCTTGTCCTCACAGTATATAAAAGAGATTGAAGACGAAATGGGAGGCATGGCCAAGGCAGTAGCAGAAGGGATCCCCAAACTGCGCATTGAAGAGAGTGCAGCACGAAGGCAGGCTCGCATTGACTCAGGTAAAGATTCTTCTTCCTGTGGCGGTAGCTGCAGTACTAGTTTCCTGCTAAATACTAAAAAAGCATTCTCATAATCTCCTAAAGTCTTTATGTAATTTGGCCAGGGGTCTCAAAGTGTTCATATTTCTTTATTCTACATTAAATATTTTGTTTACATTTCAAGTGAAAAAATAAGAAATACAACCTTGACAGTAAACAAATTTAAAGATAATTTATAGTTAGAATTTATTTGATGAACTAAACAAATGTAAAAACATACTGTAAAAGATTAAATGTGGCATTTGCTGAGGTTTGGGTACCATTTCAGTTGGAACGGATGGACTGGCATCCCAAATGGGACAGTGATGCCTTACCCAGCTGGAAGGCCATAATAGTTGGACTACTTTATTGTTGTGGAAATTTGCCTTAATATACAGTGGGTATAGAAAAGAGTCCCCCCCTTCAATATATTCCCATTTTTTTGCTTTACAGCCTTAAATGTAAACACACAAACCAATATTTTTCCCAGCTTTACTTGCTCAATGCAATCTATAACATCCAAGTGAAAGATTACAGCTACAGTTCAGAAGAATTAAAAAAAAATAAAAAACAAGAAATCTTGAGATTAATAAAGGATCACCCCCTCCTAAACTCAATCAGGTGTAAGTACCCACCATTTCCATTGCGGTTACTGGCTTCCTTCCACCTGTGATCAGTTGTAATCAGTGTGATTAGTGAAGCTGTTCCTGGAGCATTCATTCCCTTGCTTGGTAGTGCAACTGACAGTAAACAACTGACTATGGGTGGCAAGTCACTTTCAAAAGATCTCCGGGATAGAGTTGTGGACAGACATAAGGCAGGAGATGGAGACAAAAACATCTCAAAGGCTTTATCAATCCCAAGGAGCACAGTAAAGTCCATAATAATGAAATGACAAGTGTTTGGTACTACTAGGACCCTCCCTTGATCCGGAGGTCCTTCCAAACTGGATGGAAGAGCAAGGAGGAAACTGGTGAGAGAGGTTACCAACAGGCCATTGGCCACTTTGAAGGAGTTACAGGATTTGATGGCACAGAGTGGTCATTGTGTGCAGGTGACAACAATTTCACAAGCGCTTCACAATTGTGGCTTGTTCAGGAGGGTCTCAAGGAAAAAGCCACTTCTCAAGAAAGGCCACATTAAGGCTTGTTTGAGCTTTGCCAGAATGCACCTTGAAGATTCTGATGCCAAGTGGAAAAAGATCTTCTGGTCAGATGAGACCAAAATCAAACTATTTGGCCTCAATACCAAACGTACACTAATGCAGCTCACCACCCACAACACACCATACCTACAGTAAAGCATGGAGGTGGTAGCATCTTGTTGTGGGGGTGTTTCTATGCCGCAGGGCACCTGGGGCTCTCGTTAGGGTAGAAGAAGAAATAGATGGGGTAAAGTACCGTCAAATTCTTGAAGAAAACTTGCTACCCTCTGCCAGAAAGTTGAAGATGGGCAGAATGTTCACCTTTCAACACGACAACGACCCGAAGCGCACAGCAAAATTGACCTCACATTGGCTGAAGGAGAAAAAAGTGAATGTCCTGGTGTGGCCAGTCAGAGCCCAGACCTAAATCCCATTGAAAATCTGTGGAAAGATCTGAAGATAGCAGTCCACCAATGCTCACCATCCAATTTGACCGAACTTGAACAGTTCTGTAAAGAAGAGAGGGGGGCAAATATTACTAATCTAGGTGTGCAAAGCTGATAGAGAAGTATCCCAACAGACTCAAGGCTGTCATTAAAGCAAAAGGGAGGTCAACAAAATATCATTGACATTGGAGGGGGGGGGGGGGGTGATCCTTTATTAATATCAGTAGGTTTTGCTTTTGATTTTGTATAATTTTTCTTAACTGTAGTTGTGATATCTTTTACTTGTATGTTATAGGTTGCATTGAGTAAGTAAAGCTTGTAAGAAATATTTTTGCGTGTGTTTTCATTTAAGGCTGTAAAGCAAAAAAAAGGGAATATTTTGAGGGGGGGATTCTTTTCTATTCCCACTGTACGTGCTTTATAGCACCCCATATACAGTATAGGGCCTTATCTGCACATGGACAGCTGCTTTAAGCAAAAAGACTTACTAGCTTGGCTACACGGACAAAGTGGTTAAGCTACATCTGTGTAAATCTCCAAAGCAGATCCCGACTCTTCACACTGCTTTTTATTGGATGTGTCCTCCCTCAGCTGCCCTGTGGGAGTAAGGCAGTCACCCACATCTTGTTTGCTTATCAGTATACCTTGAATATTTTACCACTGAGATTTCGATGTTCATTATTTTGGTTCACCAAGCTGTAATAAAAATTAACTGTATTGGTTATTTGAGCGGGCGGCACGGTGGCGCAGTGGTAGCGCTGCTGCCTTGCAGTTAGGAGACCCTGGTTCGCTTCCCGGGTCCTCCGTGCGTGGAGTTTGCATGTTCTCCCCATGTCTGCGTGGGTTTCCTGCAGGTGCTCCAGTTTCCTCCCACAGTCCAAAGACATGCAGGTTAGGTGGATTGGCGATTCTAAATTGGCCCTAGTGTGTGCTTGGTGTGTTTGTGTGTGTCCTGCGGTGGGTTGGTACCCTGCCCAGGATTGGTTCCTGCCTTGTGCCCTGTGTTGGCTGGGATTGGCTCCAGCAGACCCCCGTGACCCTGTGTTTGGATTCAGCGGGTTGGAAAATGGATGGATGGATGGGTTATTTGAGCATTGGGTATTTTATACTTTATAGCGCACCACATGTTCAGCCATACCTGCACATGGATGGCAACCTCAGGCAAAGAAACTTACTAGCTAGCTCAGGACAAGCAGACCAAATGGTTAAGCTACATCTGTACCAATCACCAAAGCAGGTGCCCGCTCATCACACTAGTTTTTATTGGATGCATCCCTCCTCAGCTGCTAACCTTTGTAGGAGTAAGGCAGTCACCCACATCGTGTTCACTTATCAGTATACCTTGAATATTTTACCATTGAGATTTCCATTTTCATTATTTTGGTTCACCTACGCTATAGTAAGTGTTAACTGTATTGTTTATTTGAGCATTAGGTATATATATTTAATAGCGCCCCACGTGTTCAGCCTTACCTGCACATGGACGGCTACCTCAGGCAAAGAAACTTACTAGCTTGCTCAGCACAAGCAGACCAAATGGTTAAGCAACATCACTCTGCTCTTCATGTGAGAGAACCTTCCCCTCCCTTAGCTGTTAACTCTTTTGGAAATGTGGCAATCACCCACACCAGCTGCTCATATCATTATGCCTTGAATGTATTGTCATGGAAATTCCTGCGTTCATTATTTTGGCTCACCTATGCTTTATTTACTGTTAACTATATTGTTTATATGAGTATTAAGTTTATATACTTTACAGCACCCTGTCCTGATACACTTGTCATGGATCATCAGCATGTGCTTTTAGTAGGTGAACCTGTGACGGCAACAGGACTGACATACACAATTTCAAGCAAAGACACAGTTGCTGCATCAAAAGCTCTGACAGAGTATTAATTGAGAGTGTAGCCATTGTTTTTTCTTACATTCCCACCTTACCATTCAAACAGTACAGCTTGTATGTAACTGTGGGAATATGAGTCCCTGTCGACCCCTGAACCCACAGACCACACGCCCAAACACCAGGTAAAAGTCCCAATATTAAATTTATTATAATAATAATGTGCACAAAGCACCTCCACTCCCGCAATACGCAATAATAAATCAATACAATCAATTATAATAAACACAATCCTCCACTCCCAGCAGCTCTGTCGCACTCCCTCCCAACTCCGGGTCTCTCTGCTGGGGTTTCCCATAGTCCTTTTATATTCCTTGACCCGGAAGTGCTTCTGTCCCTCAGTCCATGTGATTTCATAGCACTTCCGGGTCAGATGAAAACTTCTTCTTTTCTTCAGCCCGGAAGTACTTCATTCCTTCCGTCTCCGTGATTAGGGAGTACTTCCGGGCTATAATAAAAACCATTGTGCCACTACTGCATCGTCCCCTGGCGGCCCCCATGGTATCCAGCAGGGCTGTGCAGTAAAACTCCATTGTCCATGATGCCCTGCTGGAATTCGGGCACCTCCATGTTGCAGGGAGGACTCCCATCTAGCGGCTTGGGGGTATTGGCCAGGATAAACTGCAGGCCATATATCACAGTAACTTATTACTGATTCCGCCAAAGTTGAATTACTTTCTTCCCTCTAGTGCTCTAAGAGCCCATCTAGTTTGTTTAGTTTTTGTGTTAGTTTTTCAAGTTAATGGGGAAAGGCTTCATCTATATTTTCTGTAAACATACAAAAAATTATCTCAATTATGAATACTTAATCCAAGGCCCTTTTTAGTATGCTAGTGTCTCTAAACTGTGAATTGAAGAAAAAAAGCTAAAACTATTCTGATTTTACCATTCTATTTTGTTTTAGTTACATGGGCATTATTGTCTTTTTTTATTCATTTTTAACAGTAATTTTTATTTTTATTTCAATCCATCCATCCATCCATTGTCTCCCGCTTATCCGAGGTCGGGTCGCGGGGGCAGCAGCTTGAGCAGAGATGCCCAGACTTCCCTCTCCCCGGCCACTTCTTCTAGCTCTTCCGGGAGAATCCCAAGGCGTTCCCAGGCCAGTCGAGAGACATAGTCCCTCCAGCGTGTCCTGGGTCTTCCCCGGGGCCTCCTCCCGGTTGGACGTGCCTGGAACACCTCACCAGGGAGGCGTCCAGGAGGCATCCTGATCAGATGCCCGAGCCACCTCATCTGACTCCTCTCGATGCGGAGGAGCAGCGGCTCTACTCTGAGCCCCTCCCGGATGACTGAGCTTCTCACCCTATCTTTAAGGGAAAGCCCAGACACCCTGCGGAGGAAACTCATTTCAGCCGCTTGTATTCGCGATCTCGTTCTTTCGGTCACTACCCATAGCTCATGACCATAGGTGAGGGTAGGAACATAGATCGACTGGTAAATTGAGAGCTTCGCCTTGCGGCTCAGCTCCTTTTTCACCACGACAGACCGATGCAATGCCCGCATTACTGCGGATGCCGCACCGATCCGCCTGTCGATCTCACGCTCCATTCTTCCCTCACTCGTGAACAAGACCCCGAGATACTTGAACTCCTCCACTTGGGGCAGGATCTCGCTACCAACCCTGAGAGGGCACTCCACCCTTTTCCGGCTGAGGACCATGGTCTCGGATTTGGAGGTGCTGATTCTCATCCCAGCCGCTTCACACTCGGCTGCGAACCGATCCAGAGAGAGCTGAAGATCACGGCCTGATGAAGCAAACAGGACAACATCATCTGCAAAAAGCAGTGACCCAATCCTGAGCCCACCAAACCGGACCCCCTCAACACCCTGGCTGCGCCTAGAAATTCTGTCCATAAAAGTTATGAACAGAATCAGTGACAAAGGGCAGCCCTGGCGGAGTCCAACTCTCACTGGAAACGGGTTCGACTTACTGCCGGCAATGCGGACCAAGCTCTGGCACCGATCGTACAGGTACTGAACAGCCCTTATCAGGGGGGCCGGTACCCCATACTCTCGGAGTACCCCCCACAGGATTCCCCGAGGGACACGGTCGAATGCCTTTTCTAAGTCCACAAAACACTTGTAGACTGGTTGGACAAACTCCCATGCACCCTCCAGGACCCTGCTAAGGGTATAGAGCTGGTCCACTGTTCCGCGACCAGGACGAAAACCACACTGTTCCTCCTGAATCCGAGGCTCGACTATCCGACGGACCCTCCTCTCCAGGACCCCTGAATAGACTTTTCCAGGGAGGCTGAGGAGTGTGATCCCTCTGTAGTTGGAACACACCCTCCGATCCCCCTTCTTAAAGAGGGGGACCACCACCCCGGTCTGCCAATCCAGAGGCACTGTCCCTGATGTCCATGCGATGTTGCAGAGGCGTGTCAGCCAAGACAGTCCTACAACATCCAGAGCCTTGAGGAACTCCGGGCGTATCTCATCCACCCCCGGGGCCCTGCCACCAAGGAGTTTTTTGACCAAGGAATTGTGGTTTTGATACACACTTCAAATGAGTAACGATAATTCAGCAACGACTCAAAAACCAAAGACCAAATTTTCTGGAGATGTTCACGACATTATAAGCTGACTTTAATGAAAAATTGACCAATTTTAAAATCAAGGTTTTTTTCGCTATTCATTTTATAATATTACTAGGGGGCCCCCCGCCTGCGCTATGTGCCATTGTAAAGAGGGGGGCTCAATGCACCCCAATGAGACACGGTCGCTCCTCCAAAACCCCTCTTAAATGGTGATACATTGGGAAACAGCTGCTGCCATGCCGCGTGATCTGCAATTTGTGCGGCGCTTTGAACGTTTAAAAGCCTGTACAGCAGCTGTCTTTTTGTCTCACTGCCTTGTGTCTCTTCTCCCCCAGACATGCTCAAACACTACTAGATCTCTTTTCGCTGTTCCGTTATTTCACCGAGTACTATTTTCTGTTTGTTTGCACTAATTCCATCTTTAATCTCATTTTTTTTTGAGACTTTTGAATTTTCCTACTTCCATCATCTCTAACCTTCTCTGCATGTGTATCACGGGACTTGCTTCCAAAGGTTTTAAGTATGACGTGACTTGACTGTCTCGTGGGATGTAAAAGTTTCTCTCTGTCTCTTCTAAAGATCACATCTCGTCGCAGGAAAAAGTCTTGTCTTGTCGCAAGATTTGTTTTTATAATAGAGAGATAATCACTCTTAACAAGATAATTTTTCATTTTGGGTATAGCATAGTATTTCTGCGAAATATAGAGTTAGAAAAAAGCTTTTAAACAATATGGGAACCATTTCTTATATTTAGGAAGATATGGCCAGTCAAAGTCATAACCACCACCACCCCCACAAAATAAGTTCAAACTTTATTAGCTTAAGTTGTAGCAACCGCAAAATATGGGAACGTGATTCCTACACTTCACAACCCGTCAGGGGAGTGGACGATGTTTGAAGGTTATAATAGCATTACCATATCCGGTCCTAGTCCCCTCTTGCCCCTATGCCCCCTTAAATAATTGGCAAAAAATAAAATGCAACTGGAAGAGGGACTGATAAATATATTAACATTTACTATTTACATTTACTTGTCCGGTGCCTGAGTGCTCATTAGTGAACCCCTTCCCCAGACGCCCTCCCTAGCGCCCAAATCCTAACCCCCGGTTTGACACAGACAATAAAAAAACTGTTCTTTGAGCACGCAAAAGAAAGATTCACTTAGTCCAAAATATAAGAAAACAAGAAACCCTGCAGTTCAGTTCTTCCTGTATGGCAGGAGGAAACACAACCGTCCTTTGGCGAAACGGTTTCTCCTGGACTATCATGAAGAATGAAATTCAGGTATCCGACTCACCAGATGGGAGCACCCGGAGAACACCAGTACCTGGCCTCTTCTCGGGGATTCGTCATTTGATTATTTCATTGGGGTGGCCACCCATGAATAGCAGACGTCCCTGGGTGAAGTAAGATCCTGAATAGTTCTTTGAGCGTGGATAGTCGCTTCGTTGCCTTCAGCCTTATCCTTCCTTTTTTCTCTCCCCTCCTTGATCCGCCATTCCCCTTAAAAAGAAAAAGTTTCCCGCCGAAAATCCTTGCCCCCTCGGTTGTCATGGAAACCTCACGCCAGCGACAGGCAGCTGGAAAATTTACTTGGGCGGGATCCTTCCAGACTGGGACGTCACCAAAGGTGCCTGAAGGGCTATTTAAAACACCCTCCCAGCCAACATTATAAAGTGACGGACTATCCAGAAGGCTAACCCAACTGTTCGTTATGTATCCTTGCTACAATGTCTCCCATAATATTAATCCATGACATGTGCAATTTCAGTTCCATGGGTTACACATATGACCAGATTGGCATGCCAAGTTTTGTTAAAATTTTTGGCGATGAGGTCCAGAAAGTGTGATGATTTGACATGGAATTACTCATGTGTTAAATCCGCATACCTCAACTGACTTTTAAGAAGTGGCTGAATCAGATATTCAACAATTGGAGAGATTGTGAACTGAACAAGAGACCCAGATTGAATGCTACTCACTTCTCATTTTTGGCGTAACTTTTTTTGTTTTTTCCTAGTATAAAATTTTGACCTTGCATGACTTCAGAATACAGGAAAATGTTTTCCTTTTGATTTGATGACATTTCCATGGAATGGTAAAATTCCTTTATTTAAATGATTAAATATGCTGAACATTTCCAATGCCCTCCAGTTCTACAACCCTCAGACTTTTATTTCCCTGTTTTAAAAACGCACGTTAGCATCTACCGATTAAATCCTCCCAGTGTTAGTTTTTTTAGTTTTAAAGATATTTAAGAGATGTTTTTACATTTATATGCAAGATTTTGGAGAATATGATCTTATGTTATGGCCGTCTTTGATTTCAGGAGCTGAAGTCATAGTAGGTGTCAACAAGTACCGTCTGGAAAGAGAAGAAAGGGTGGAGGTGCTCTCTATTGACAACACAGCAGTGCGCAAGAAGCAGATTGAGAAACTCAAGAAGGTAAAGTGTTATATCATGGAGCATTCTTTAAGAGTATCCATCCATCCATAAACTACAGTATCTTTCATCAGTTTGACACTTTGCATAATGTGCTCTTTTCTAATGCAGGCTATTCATTGGTCAAAATGAATAATCACAGTCTTTGGACATTTTCTTATTTTATTGTTATACAGCATTGAATCACAGAAAATTTAATTTGTCTTTTTTGGCATAGATCAACATAATAATACTCTAATGTCAAACTGAAGATAGATCTCTGCAAAGTGGTGTAAATAAATTACAAATATAAAACACAAAATAGTGCATGACATAAGTATTCAGCCACTTTAATATGACTTATCTGGTGCCGCCAGTTAATATTAGATGTCACAGAAACAGTTCAATGGAGATCACCTGTCTGGAATTTAAATTAATTGAACCTGAAGGTACTTGGAAGAGCCAACTTCTGATGAGTCGGCACAATGATCTAACGTACACAGTGAAGACAAAATAACACTCCAAGCAATTTGGTGAAAAGGATAGTCTCTTGTCCCCATTTCCTGACTTGTGCTTTTCAATTACCAAGTCACTGAATATTCCTTGGAATCTAGCTATATAAAGTCATTAAATAAATTAAAAGTTCATGGCACAAATAAAAAATCTCCCTAGAGAAGACAATCCACAACAACAGATTGGTCACAGAAGAGGAAGACTAGTAAAGGACGCCAGCAAAAGCCCTCTTAAAAACTCTGAAGGAGATACAAGCCACACTGAATAAGATAAGAGAGAAGGTGCAGACAACACCAGGCATAACTTTATGGTAGAGTGGCAAAGACAAATCCACTGTTAGAAAATGCATATGACATCTCAGTAGAAGGCACCTGGGTGAAGGTTCTATGGTCTAAGTTCTGTGGTCTTCTACACCATTCTCACTGTGAAACATGGTGGTGACAGCATCAGGCTGTGCAAAGCAGGCCTTGGATGGCTTCTGAGGCTGTGAATGAATGCAGCAAAATACGGAGAAATCCTGGAAGAAAACCCGATGCTGTCTGTGAGAAACCTCCACCTTGGGGCGAGTGGTGGCTCTGAGGCTAAGGATCTGTGCTGGTATCCAGAAGGTTGCCGGTTCGAATCCCCGTCACTGCCAAAAGAGATCCTATTCTGCTGGGTCCTTGAGCAAGACTCTTAACCTGAAATTGCTCTAGGGGCGCTGTATAATGGCTGACAATGCGCTCTGACCCCAAGGGGTATGCAAAAACTAACAAATTCCTAATACAAGAAATTGCAAAAAAAAGGCGAAATAAAGAACAAAAAAAAAAAGCAAAAGCTCCCCAGTAATGGCTTCAAAACAACAATGTTAATGTCATGAATGGCAGAGTCAGATACCAGATCTCAATTTAAGTGAGAATTTGTGTCTGGACTTGATAAATTCTTGATAAAGAGGAAGGGGATAAAATGGCAGAGTCCAGATGTGCAAAGCTAATAAAATAAATAGGGAGACCTTTGCACAGAGACTCAAGGCTGTCATGGCTGCCATATACTAAATATTCTTGTAATGGGGTGAAAACTTATGGGATGAACTGTTTTCTGTGGCAGGGAAGGATTTTGGAGCAGGATGAAATGTTGGGGTACCAACCTGGCAACCTTATTTAATTGCTGCAAAATAGTACTAGGGTGTTGTACCTTTTTAGCCATTATGGATATAGTTCGAGGTAACTCAGGCCCTTTCTTCAGGTAGGATGTAACCTGCATCAGAGTGATGGCAAGAGCAAAGACGTGTCATTACATCTTGCCTGAGAAAGGGGATTTTTGCAGATTTTTACTATAGCACTAACTCAATCATTTTATCATTGTTTTATCTTTAAAAAGTGCCCTGTTCAGAATGTTATTCTTTATAATGTCTTTTAGTTTTGTTTTCATTTCTGTTAGGCTACTTAAGGTTACAGCGAGGGGGATAGAGAGTCATGTATTTTTTTCCATATAAGAAATTGCAAAGTAAAATTGTTCATTTTACCAACAGGCTTATTCAGTGCTGCCTGTCAATAGTGGTTTTTTGGACTATTCCAGAAAATTCCAACAGACACATTAAGCTGCTGGTGGCAACGACACATAGCAGCCTTCTTTTTTTGGTCCAGATATAAAATGTCATATAAGTTTCATAACACATTCTGCCAGACTAAATTCAAATGGCAGAAGATTCATATGAATATAAACAGTTTTTACAGGATACTTTTCTTTGATTATTTGTTTAAAAAAGTATGGCAACTAGATTATGAAGGCCTCATTAGACATTTCTGACTGTTTGTAGTCAGCCGCAGTCACAGCTTTTATACAATAGCTTCATTCAGACTCTCTTGTTGCAGACCTGTGCACAGTTGGTGTGGGTTTACTCGTAAGATTAATTTGCATCTGTTATCCACCTTAATTAATGGATAAGTGTCTGTGTGTCTGTCTGTACGTCCGTCCGCACAGTTGCTATGTCTCCATCATTCTGAAAGATGGCACGTCACAAACATTGTCTGTAATGAAATGCATTGCTTTTGTCATTATAACAGATGACATATCACAAACATTACTGCTTTTACAAATCCCATACCAAATGTCATATAATAGAAAACTTTGCATTGCATTTGTCATTCCAACAGATGGTGTATCGCAATGTTAACACTGCTTTTATGCATTCCATACTAAATGGCATATAACAGAGACGTGCATTTCATTTGTCATTCCAAAAAAAAGGTTCATCACAAACATTAACACTGCCTTTACAAATCCTACGCCAAATAGCATGTAACAAAGACGTATGCATTGCATTTTTCATTATAACAGATGACACATCACAAACATTACTGCTTTTACAAATCCCATACTAAATGTCATATAATAGAAAACTTTGCATTGCATTTGTCATTCCAACAGATGGTGTATCGCAATGTTAACGCTGCTTTTATGCATCCCATACTAAATGGCATATAACAGAGACGTGCATTTCATTTGTCTTTCCAAAAAATGGTGCATCACAAACATTAACACTGCCTTTACAAATCCCATGCCAAACAGCATGTAACAAAGACGTATGCATTGCATTCGTCTGCATTCATCTGCATTGTCATTCTAACAGATGGTGCATCACAAACATTAACACTGCTTTTATGTATCCCATACCAAATGGCAAATAACAGAGACACAAGCATTGCATGGTATAATGCAAACATTAAAGCTAAGGCCTACATTGATTACTTAGATTTCAACCTGCTCATGATGAAAAGAATCCAGTTTCTCATTCAGTCATTACAACAGGTGCTGCAGCTTCCATCCATGACAAAATCCCAAATTTTGTATTTTCATTCACCTTATTCTTCGAAACACAGAAAATGGCAACTTTTTTTTTTCCAGTCGAAATAATTGATGAACTGCCTAACGTTCTACATTATTTGTTCTTTTAGCAACAACATCACAATAGTGGGGAAAAAAGCTAATCTAGTGCTGGACATACTTTCTCCACAATTCTTTACAATGGATGGAGCACATGTTCACCTGCACTGTCTGGCTGAAAGTGCTAATACATGTCAAGCAAATGGCCAAATCAGCCAATTGTGTCTTCCATTCTGTCTAGCACTGCTCCCTCCAGCGAATCAGGAGGTCATCCTAAAACTGAACTTGCCTTATTAATCAGTTTGTTGATTTAGTTGGCTCTCTTTTGTAATGTTACCAGCCCAGCACAACACACTAGCTATCATAGAGCTGTAGAACATGAAGTGGATATCCCCACATTAAGCTCCTTAACATTACATTTACCCCAGGAAAGATGAACCAAAAAGCATTGAATATTCTTTCCACAAGAAAAAATGTAATGTGTAACCCAAACATATAAATACCAAAATGTCAACATAATTACAGTAGAAAAGGTCTGTCTGTTGTTCACTGTTGTACTGATGCAGATTTATTACATATCCTTAGTATGACATGTTTTGAGACAGTCACCAGCATACAGCCCAAAGTCACAATCCGGACAGTACAGGCATGTTTCTTTGTGCAGTTTTCTTATATTGTTTCTGTTGCTTGTACATGACAGGGTACAATGTCAGTGCCTGACCTTCACGATTGATGCACACCTTGTGTTATTGCAGGCTACGACAACACAAGGCTTTGTGACTCCCACATTTCCCCTGACATGGACATTGACAGTTGCCGCATTGTGAATTGTGCTTAGGGGGCTAACATCTTGCTTGTCCTTCCATTTGATCGCAGTTATGTAGCCCGACTGAATTCACCGGGCGTATCACAAAGGTTTGGTCATATGTTTATTGCATCACCCATTAGTTTACTTTCCATGTCAAAGTCTGATGTCCAATTCAAATCATCATCCCTATCACTTGATCTAAGCAATGATTCCGTTTCAGTTAATTGTAAAACTGCCTTTATGGCTTTTCGTTCACCATTGTGTTTTACGTTAAAGGCTCTGCCCCTCTTATGAATATTGATTAGTTAATTAGGAGTTACTATAAAGTGGCAGAAAGTATAGAAAAATTCTTTTTTTTCTGAAGCATGATGTTATTTCGTCCACCAGCATAATACTGTCCCAAGAGTGACCCGGGGTTAACCGTAATTGCATAGAATTTTGAGCCTGAGTCATGCTCAAGGCTAACATCAAGGTCGGTTAAAGGAATGCAGTCTGTTAAGGCAAAGGAATCCTCTCTACCCTTTCTTATAAAGTCTCTGTCTGTTACGAGACCAGTCCAGCCTGTCATTGATGTGGACCCTTGAATATCTGTAGCAGTGTACCATCTTATTCCCTAATTAGTGACTGATGTTAGAAGCTGTTTGATGTGGAGAAAGTTCATAAGCAGTTGCCTGGTTTTGCTGATGCTGAGTTGTAGACAATTAATTTTGCCCCAATAAACAAATCCTCTGTCTCCTCCGTCTTGTAAATAACCCTGATAGTACAAAATCAACAGAATTTCTACAAGTGACTTAACCTGTAGTTACAGGTGTACAAGGTGAGCAGAGAAGGTGACCTGACTGTTCCTTGTGATGCTCCAGTGTTCGTCACACAGTCCTTAAGTCTCACAAACTGTGGTCTGCACAACAGATAGTCCATTATTCAGGACATCACAGTCTTATCAACCTGCATATCTCTCTGTTTACCCCTTAACAGGGATGGCTGGATGGTATTAAAAGCACTGGAGAAATCAACAAACATCTTCCTCACAGTGCTGCCAGCTTTGTCCAGCTGAGAATAAGCCTTGTGGAGCAGATGGAGCATATGGATAATTGCATCGTCCACTCCAGTCTTTGTTCAATAGGCAAATTGCAGTGGGTTTAGGTGGTCAACTACAAGAGGACACCTATAGTCCAGGACTAGCCTGTCAAAGGTCTTCATGATGGGAGATGTAAGTGCTACTGGCCTGTATTTAGTGGGTGAAGAGGTGCCTGCCTTCTTTGGAACAGGAACAATGCTGTTTGTTTTCAATAGCAGCAGCATTTTATGGATCCTTAGGGACAGACTGAACAGATGACAGAGAACACCACAAAATTGGATCAACACAGGCCTTTAGAACTCGAGGACTAACTCCATATGGTCCCGCAGCTTTTCCTGTGTTTAGCTCTCTTAGTTTTCTCCTTCCTTGGTCTTTAGTTATGAGCAGCCCATGCTTATGGTCAGATGTGGACTGGTTGCTGGCCATTCCAGTTGACGCGGAGGGAGTTGTTGATGTAGTAGAGATTGTGTGGGGAGACTGGTCATTAGAACAAGGTGGCAATGAGAAGTTACATCTATTAAAAAAACTGTTAGCTTTGTCTACAACTCCTTATAGTGCTTGAGTCCAGTAATGATGCTAAGTCCTTTCCGTACACCTTTCATGTTATTCTGCATGAGTTTGTTTTCTATTTCACCCTTGTAAGCTTCCTTTCCTTCACTCAGCTTTTCTTTCTTACACGCTGTCCCACATTCAAAGGCTCTTTGTCACTGGATTTGAATGATCTATTTTTCTCATTCAGGAGACCTTTTAACTCTTTAGTAATCCAGGGCTTGTTGTTTGGAAAGCAACACACTGTCTTTGTGGATACCTCTGTGTCGACACAGAATTTAATATAGTTTGTGATCAATTAACAGAGTCCCTCAACATTGTTCCCATTTGACTTGCACATCATTTCCCAGTCTGTCATTTGGAGGCACTCATTCAGATCCATTTCAACCTTCACTTTCTTACTATTCTGTTGATAGTGGGTTGCTGCCTTATAACAGACTTGTATCTAGGAATAAGATGAATCAGTCAGTAGATGGATTGGAAGTGCATGTGGGAGAGTCATCACTGGAAAAGGGGTGTGTGGCGCTCCCAATATCTAAAGGACCAACGGTCAGATCTGCCCAAAGGTTTGTCTATAGGTAAAAGATGTGCATCTGGAAAGTCGCATTTGAAGCACAGTTGTTCGTAAGATTCAAGCGTCTATGTAAAGATCTCTAAGCATCTTAATGGTTAGCATTTTCCATAGATTAAATACTGAGTAGGTCTAAGAAGGTGGTGAAAGGTGATTATCTTGTTTAGCATTAACAGATTAGAGCCATTGAAATGTGTCCTGCATTGGTTCCATCTTTTAAGTAATTGGTGGACGACTGGATTGATAGTAAATTGGCAATGGTTAGAATTGATTAGTGCGCTGAGCAGTAAATACAAAGGTTTACAACAGGATTTGCAAGTCAGACTAGTGTAAATTCATGAATTTCTGCCAATTTCCAAGATGTTAATGTTCATATGTTTGCTCCCCAGTAATAAAATTGAAAGTTAGGTAGTGCCATGCCACCTTCTGCTTTAGACTTTAAAAAATGTTTTTTGCTTTCCTCAAAATTTTCAGGTTAGAGCAAGCAGAAACCAAAAAGGAGCAGGAGATTGCTTGAGCGCCATTACAAAGTGCGCCGAAACTGGAGAAGGCAACTTGTTGGCTTGTGCAGTGGATGCGGCTCGAGCAAGGTTAGTTGAAACAGAAAGAACTGCTTACAGAAACCTCATTATAACAGGAATATTATGAAAGTAATACTGCCCTATATTACAAGCATTCAAAAATAATTATTTTCTTCTATAAATTAGATATGAATGTGAAAAGCAATATTATAGTGGCCTTTACGTTAGAAATAGAATAGTGTAATTAACATTCAAAAAACAAATTACAGTAAAAGTGTGAATAAGCTCTCTAATAATAAGTAGGTTAAAAAGTAATACAGCATCCCCTCATACTCTTGTGTCTGTTGTGAACTAGTGATCTCAAGGCACATAATACCCAAACGGTCTCAAAAAGCACCTTCAAAAAATGCCCACTAGAGAGGGAAATACCACCAAACCTAAGCTAGATAACAGGGCAAATGCAGGATCTTTTTAAAAATAAAAGATTTATTTTTAACAAAATGCTCTGAGGAGCAGAAATAGGAATTGCCTGAAAAGGCAAGGTAATCCAAGGTACATGCAGTTCCAATACAGAATCCAGAAACAACATCAAAAAACAGAGCACAAGTTCAAAAATCCAGACGTTCACAAAAAGGCACAAGGCACAGCAAAACACAAAAACTCACCCACTCCAGAGTGTTCAGCAGGTGGCCCCGCCTCTTGGGGAACCACCCACAAAACACATGGTACTTTAGCAGGGCATTGATACATAGAAAAAATTAAAAACAAAAAATGTAAATAATATACACATGATATTACTGTAATGTAAACCGAATAATCAAAATGGCACAAAAAACAACATAAAAGAAAGATAGGGGAAGAACCCTGGCTGAAACATGACAGTGTGTTTATTCACAGGTTTGTTTGTTTATAAAAAAATAAAATTATAGTAATAAACTTTTCCATGGTGTATTCAACCAAAGAACGAAGAAATGTTTCACTGCCCAAAAAAAATTCGTCATAAAATTTTTTTGTACACCTTGTGGTCGAACAGCAGTGAAGCCTGGGTTCAAGGATGAAATGTTGGGACACCAACCGGGCTATCCCTTATTATTTATTTTATTATTTTATTAATTATTTCAACAGAAAATAAAATAGACACACGATGGCGCTGTATAACAAAAAAATATGTATCATGGTAAGCGTAAAGTCCTGTAAATCTATAATTTTCATTTGATGATTATCAAGGTAGTAGTAATAATAATAATTTTAATAATACCTTTTATTTATATAGCACATTAAGTAAATTATTGTGAAATTGAAAAGTTTCTATGAGCTAATTACTCTTTTATTAGTATACCTCTATCCATTATCCAACCCGCTATATCCTAACACAGGGTCACAGGGGTCTGCTGGGGTCAATCCCAGCCTACACAGTGCGCAAGGCAGGAACAAACCCCGGGCATGGCACCAGCGCACCGCAGTATTAGTATACAGTATTTGATTAATAGAGAATATCATTAATGAAATTAAAATTCTACTGATCAGGCAATGGCCGGGGCTGTTTCTCTCTGACTACATCTTTTAGTGTCCTGTATTACTCGAGTGTTTGTGATAAGATTTCCAAGCTTAAAGGAAATGTCAGGATTCCCGGACAGAAGTGATAAATTCAGTCTCCAGGGTCCTGTCACACTGAATGAAAGTGACAGCTAGTCTAGCTTATCAGTTTTCGCCTTTTTCTGTTTTTCTCTTAGCCATTTATTAACATCTCGACAGGGTCCATAGATTCCCTTTGGTGACTGGAGGACAATTTTAACAGGTTGTGTGAAGTGTTTATAGCAAGTAAAAAAAATGAACAAACAACCAGAAGGATCTGACATAAGGCAGCATGTTGAAAGTGAGAATGTTGACAGTTTTGTGCTCTTAGTGCGATTTCCTCCCTATATTTTGTAACCTTTTAAAAACAGTTACACATGAGCAGTTCTAGTGAGCCTCATGTCCTAGGCTGACATGCACTGGTATTAATCTCTGATTTCCTGTGAGGTTTCAGGCTTAAAGTGTATCCTAAATGTTCCACTAATCACAGCACTTTACCCCATACGAACCTGTCAGACATCCTAAAGCTTTCTTTTTACTTTTGTGTATCCTGCTTATGAGTAGTGTTTTTGCCTTCATTGTTTATGCATTTCTAATATTTTATTTAGGCATATTATCCATTTATTAAGTTGACTGAATTGAGGGTTTGGCTAGGTTTTACAACCGAATGCCTTTTCTGACAATATCCCTCTCTATTTATCCGGGTTTGGGACCGGTACCAAGTTGAGCTAGTTTGGGCTGGGAGTGAGGACTCTGCTTAAAAACAGTGTTGGGGTAAGAGACAAGATTCCAATTGACTGTAATGCCAATTGACCCAAACATTATGGTGCCCTGAAATGGGGGGACAATGTAGAAAAAGTGTTGTGTGACTAAAATGTATGCAAATTCCCTTCAATGAAAGTCTGCAATGTGCACTTTAATCAGGTCTGAATTGTTTGATTTGTAATTTTAAACTGTGAAGCAGAGCGGGATATCAAGGAGAAATGCATTTTTATCCCAAACATTATGGAGGGCACTTTATATACTAAACATGCTGTGTGAAAAATCTTTGTTGACCAAGGTCATTTTTTTAATGTCTTGAAAACATTACAGTAATCCCTCCTCCATCGCGGGGGTTGCATTCCAGAGCCACCCGCGAAATAAGAAAATCCGTGAAGTAGAAACCATATGTTTATATGGTTATTTTTATATTGTCATGCTTGGGTCACAGATTTGCGCAGAAACACAGGAGGTTGTAGAGAGACAGGAACGTTATTCAAACACTGCAAACAAACATTTGTCTCTTTTTCAAAAGTTTAAACTGTGCTCCATGACAAGACAGAGATGACAGTTCCGTATCACAATTAAAAGAATGCAAACATATCTTCCTCTTCAAAGGAGTGCGCGTCAGGAGCATATAAAGTCACAGAGATAGAGAAAAGCAAACAAATCAATAGGGCTGTTTGGCTTTTAAGTATGCGAAGCACCGCGGCACAAAGCTGTTGAAGGCGGCAGCTCACACCCCCTCCGTCAGGAGCAGACAAAGAGAGAGATAGAGAGAGACAGAGTTTGTTTTTCAAGCAAAAATCAATACGTGCCCTTCGAGCTTTTAAGTATGCGAAGCACCGTGCAGCATGTCGCTTCAGGAAGCAGCTGCACAGAAGGTAGCAACGTGAAGATAATCTTTCAGCATTTTTAGACGAGCGTCCGTATCGTCTAGGTGTGCAAACAGCCCCCCTGCTCAATCCCCCTACGTCAGGATCAGAGAAAGTCAGCGCAAGAGAGAGATAGAGAAAAGTAAGTTGGGTAGCTTCTCAGCCATCAGCGTCCCTTGTATGAAATCAACTGGGCAAACCAACTGAGGAAGCATGTACCAGAAATTAAAAGACCTATTGTCCGCAGAAATCCGCGAACCAGCAAAAAATCCACGATATATATTTAAATATGCTTACATATAAAATCCGCGATGGAGTGAAGCCGCGAAAGGCGAAGCGCGATATAGCGAGGGATTACTGTATTTTATTGGACAGCCATGAACACACACAATAGCTGGACTTAAAATTGAACTTTAAACCTTGAATTATTGAGGGAGTGACACTAACCACGGCACCACCCGGTCCTCAGGTCGAAGAGCTTTGTTTAAAAAGCATTGAGACAGAAGGCAACCTTCAGGAACTTGATAAAAAATATTTCAGAGAGTCAACTTATTTCAGTATGTTCAATATTTCCTTTTATTGCAGTTTTGTTTTTATTTATGCACCCCTATGTGCAGTACAACATTAAATATTTCCCGGTTTACCTCAACTTTTCATTCTGGATGCATTGTACCCCAAGGGACCACAAGACCGAGCTGGTGATGAGACTAGAAATCGCACATTGCTTGAAAACAAAAGCTACATCCCCTGCAGTCACAAAGAAGACAATCAGTATGCATCTGATGCGGGTGATAGCTTATTTAATTTCTCCTTTCATTCATTTATTATTATTTCTAAAGCAGCTTTGACATGTAAGCTACTCAAACTGTCAGATCTGATCACTTCTGCATTTAAAAAGTTTTGCCTAAAGTGGTGACTGTATGAAGAGATAATTTAAAGTCAATGATCTGTGAACTGACATCACTAATGTGAAATTGCTTTGGTCTGCATTTATAAGATACAGTAGTGCTTGAAAGCTTGTGAACCCCTGTCTTAATTTCTTTTATGTGTTACTCTTTGAATATGAAATTCCTTTACTGTCCACCTATACAACTTTCTTTAACTGCAACAATTGGTGAAAGTGAGGAACCAACCCTGAAAGCAATGCCAATGCCAATGAAGATGTCCTTTTTTAAATAAGTTATTCTGGAATCACTCACCTACAGTACATACATTTTGAAAAAAGAGATATTTTATTTAAAAAGTTCACAGACTGTTCTTTATAAAGTGAATTTTTTTTATTATTTGAAGTAACTTCAGAACAGGTCGTCCACCTGAAGCTAAACTTGTTCCTACCCGGCCAGTACTTGGATGGGAGACCAACCAGAAAAAGGTTGGGTTGCTGCTGGAAGAGGTGATGGCGAGGCCAGCAGGTGGATGCTTCCACTGTATTCTGTGTGTGGATCCCAGTGCCCCAGTATAGTGATAGGAACACTGTGCTGTAAAAATGATGCTGTCATTTGGATGAGACATTAAACTGAGGCCCTGACTCACTGTGGTCATAAAAATTCCCTGGATATGCCTGGTAAAGAGTAGAGTGTATTCCAATGTCCTGGCTAAATTTCCCACCACGACTTATTCATTCTAGCCCTCTAATCATCCTGTTTCTAACTGGCTATCTATCTCACTACTCATCACCACCTAACAGCTAATGTGTGTTGAGCATGCTAGCGCAAAATGGGTTTCAACACATCATCCAGATGGATGCTGCAAATTAGTGATGGCTGCAGTGTAAAGCCTTTGACTAGTGAGAAAGAACTACATAAATACAAAGAATTATTTTTATTTGATTATGGGAGTTGAGTCTGGCCTTCGTCAAGAGTACAGAAATGGAGCACCTAATGAAATGAATAACTCCACTGGATGATGGAAGTCTGTTACTTTTTCCCTGTTTTAGGTGCACAGTGGGAGAAATCACTGATGCAATGAAGAAGGTGTTTGGAGAGCACAAAGCCAGTACTCGAATGGTTAGTGGTGCCTACATTAATGAATTTGGGGAAAGTCAGGAAATCGCAGAAGCCCAGAGGAGGTAAGAGTACTTTTCATGACCTAGAAGAATGTTAGACTTGGCAGATAATTTACCCACAAGGCCTATCAAGGCTTTGATGATTCTCATTTTTCATGTTGGAGCTTTTGTAACTGTAATAGTCAATTATTTTAACATGTGTAAAGCTATCCATTATTTTTCTTGAACCTGCAAATTTTAATATATAGTACAGTCTACCACAAATATGACACAAACAAGGGAAAAACTGTAATCTTCAGGGTGATATTGCTTTAAATTATATAGCTTTTGAGTGTTAATTATTAAATAACCCAGTGCTTTAAAGAAAATGAAGTTGAAGGTATGCAAAAGCTACTGAGTTAAATTAACACTTTTATTAGGGCTACATCAACCTCCGGGCTTAGAATTATAAGTAAATATGGTTAAGCCTGAGTGTATCCCAGGAAATTGCATGTACAGTATTGTGCTTGGGACAGTGTTCTACTGCCATTTAGCTCATAAAATAACATCATGCTACAAAAAAAACATGAATATTTTTATGCATTTTTCCACGCTATGGTAATTCCTCAGTATCATACTGTAAGTGAGATAAAGCCTTCAACCAAAACACAGAACGGCACATAAATGAAAAACTATAAAGCCATAATTTGAACAAACTAAAACTAAACCATTAGCTGAATCAAGCGATAGTGATGATGATGTGAATTGGTCATCGGACGTTGACACAGATAATGAAACTGATGCACAGAGCACTGTACGACGGAACCACCTTAATATGTCTGGTGAATTCAGTCGCGTGAAGCTTCAGTGTGCCAAAAAGGTAAAATTATTGAGATAAAATGGCAGGACAGATGTTAGCTGCCTAAACACTGTTCACAGTACAACAATGTGTCAATGTTTGTGTCAAGGCTCTGATCGTCTGAGTTAGCTCCATGCTCCATGGTTTCTTCCAAGAGCCCTTTGAACCTGAAACCATTGTTAATGTACTTGAGGATAACTTTTACTTAAAAACAACCAAAAGTGTCCACAGTGCAGTGCAAAAAAAAAAAGATCTTCAATAACTAAATAATCCATAAAATCTTAGTGGAACTTGGAGGTTAAAATCCAATAAGTTATTAAACAATAAATATCCATTAAAATGAGGGCTAAAACCCCGGTCAGGTTTCTTCTTTCAAAACAGTCATGAGCCCCAATGCCTCTTTCTAAAATCTGACATCTCCTCAGCTCACCCCAGCAAGACCTTGCAGCATGAGGAAACAACCGCCAACAGGTACAGTCATCCAATTAATCCTGGATTCAGGATCCTACCTTCAGTCTGTCGGCATTCGTTGGACTTCCCGCCGGATCCCACTCACGTCTCAGCCAGTACATGGGTGTCAACAGGGAGACGACATACAAAGGGGCCACTCCTACTTTCCTGCGTTACTCTAAGGAGCGCCCAATCTCCAGCCCCACACTTGAGTGCAGGCCTGCTGCTCACTTCCCAGGGTGTACTCCAGACCACTGCCTCCACTCTTTACTGCATGGGCACTCCTGAACCTGCCTCTTACTTCTCTTGTGACCACCATTCCCTCCTCCTTGTTTCTTTCTGTTGTTTTTTTTTTATTATTATTCTCAGATCTAATCTCTTGTTTGATCCTTGATCTTCTCTCTTTAATCTCCTCTCTCAGCCGTGGAAGCTCACTGTGTAGCCCTGATTGGGTGCAGGTGCTGTCACCCCACCTACTCGGATGTGTGAGTGAAGCACTTGACTGACCAGCTCACATTTTCACATGAATGCGCGATCAAGCAAGCACCCCAATCAGCTTCAGAGTGGCACATGCACCTCTACACGCTCGGATCCTGCACGCTCCAGGACTCACAATTATTTATTAAATATTGCGCTTCACCACAGACCTCCATGGAATGTGGAGGTTGCTAGGCCTTGTGCTGTGGTAGGCTACAATAACACGATAGACATGTCCACCATTCGGATCAGATACTGACATCCTACTTTCTCATGTGCAAGCAACATATTATAAGAAAATTATTATAAGAAACTGTGCGAAGAGACACACTTCTACTGTCTTGCTTGCAACGTCGGGATGTGTGTTGATGTCTCAATACATGTCACACGCACGAAGGACCTGTTCTAAATCTGAATTAGTACAGCAGTGGGCACTGGACAGACCTTTCCTATCATATTCATTTTGACATTTTCATATTTACATGTTCCTAATACAAGTAATAACATTTTTCCTGGTGATAAAAGTTCGTTCTTTGGCTCATTTTTCTGGGGCTAAATGCTAAGAAGGTAAATAGCGAGAAGACAAGCATCAAATAATCACAGGTATTATGCAGGTGTACGTGTGGCTTGAGGCATGTTGGGACTAATAACTCTTTAATAATAATAATAATTCTTTGCATTTATATAGCGCTTTTCTCACTACTCAAAGTGCTCAGCAATTGCAGGTTAAGGGCCTTGCTCAAGGGCCCAACAGAGCAGAGTCCCTATTGGCATTTACGGGATTCGAACCGGCAACCTTCCGATTGCCAGTACAGATCCCTAGCCTCAGAGCCACCACTCCGTGCACTACATAAATAATGCCTTGTTTTGTTTTTCATTTTTACTGTTAAGGCTGTGAAGTCGTTTCTTTTTTATGGGCCCTACCAATTGGGACATTTGGTCAATATAGTGACGTGTGCATCTGGACACATGGAGGATGTGCTGCACTATACATAAGTAATTCTCTTATTTTTTTGCCTTGGGACCCACTTTTTTATTTATTTTTGTTAAGTGGTAACCTTTTCTTAGCAGTACAGTAAACCCTCGTTTATCATGGTTAATCCATTCCAGACTCTAACGCGATAAATGAATTTCCGCAAAGTAGGATTCTTTATTTATAAATCGAATATATTTGCAGTTAGAGCATAGAAATCCTGTTTACAGCCTTCTAAGTACGTTTTTTAACATTGTTAGAGCCCTCTAGACATGAAATAACACCCTTTAGTCAAAAGTTTAAACTGTGTTCCATTACAAGACAGAGATGACAGTTCCGTCTCACAATTAAAAGAATGCAAACATATCTTCCTCTTCAAAGGAGTGCACGTCCGTCAGGGGCAGAGAATGTCAGAGACAGAGAGAGAGAAAAGCAAACAATCAAAAATCAATAGGGCTGTTTGGGCTTTTAAGTATGCGATGCACCGTCAGACAAAGCAGCTGCAAGGAAGGGAGCAATGTGATGGTAGTCTTTCAGCATTTTTTAGAGGAGCGTCCGTATCCTCTAGGACAGTGTGCGAACAGCCCCCCCTGCTCACACCCCCTCCGTCAGGAACAGAGAATGTCAGAGAGAGTGAGCGACACAGAGAAAAGCAAACAATCAAAAATCAATACGCGCTGTTCGGTATGCGAAGCACTGCTTGGGAAGCATATCGTATATCATTGAGTAGTTTTATTTAATACGTAATACGTGCTCTGGTTGGGTAGCTTCTCAGCCATCTGCCAATAGCGTCCCTTGTATGAAATCAACTGGGCAAACCAACTGAGGAAGCATGTACCATAAATTAAAAGACCCATTGTCCGCAGAAATCCGCGAACCAGCAAAACATTCATGATATATATTTAGATATGCTTACATTTAAAATTCGCAATGGAGTGAAGCTGCGAAAGTCGAAGCGCGATATAGCAAGGGATCACTGTAATTACAATGCACAGTCATATGAAAGAGAAAGTACTCCCTCTTTCAATTCTAAGGTTTTATGTATCAGGACATAATCAAAAATCATCTGGTCCTTAGCAGGTCCTAAAATTAGGTAAATACAACCTCAGATGAACAACAACATGTGAACTTATATCAGTACCTTTACCATGTGAGGCAGTTGAGGAAGCTCTCCGTTGATCGTAAGGACTTTTTACTTGGGTGCTGTAGAAAATGTCTTGACTTAGAATATCACAAACTGGTTTGGGAACAGCTATGTACGGGACATTAAGGAACTACAGAGAGTGATTTGGGTGACAGAACACTCTACCAGATCTGATCTACCATCTCTACATTACATTTATACCAGGAGATGCACGACCAGAGCAACCAGGATCATCAGAGTCTCATCTCACCCCAGTAACTATCTGCTCAACCTGCTGAAATCAGGCAGATTCTTTAAGAGTATTATGGCCAGAACAGAGAGGATCAGGAGGAGCTTCTATCCACAGGCCAATAAGACTTCCTAACCTGGGCATGCCACCATAAATTCGTTCAACTGTTGATTATAACACAAACTGAATACTCTACCTCAGTGTATCTCAGCTGCCGCCATGTCATTTAAGTTTTTTACCTCTTGCAGTTCTATGGTTTTACATATCAGGACATAATAAAAAAAACATCTGCTCCTTACCATGTTCTAAAATTATTTAAATCTAACCTCAGGTGTAAAATAACATGCAATAGATTCCTCTGTGTCTTTATTTATTTAACAAAAATGAAGCCTAAATGGAGAAGCTATATGTGAGAAACTAAACACACCCTATGATTCATAGTTTGTAGTAGCACCTTTAGCAGCTCTATTTGTTGTAAAGGGTAAATATACTGCAATTTGTGTGAGTTTTCTAATTTCTGTAATCTATGATTTGTGGGAATTTTGTTCGGACTTAATTATAAATAGTTTAATTTTTTTTTGGGATATTTTTTCCAGTTTAGTCAATAAATTTTGCTATATTTTGGGAACACATTTGTATTGTGAATTGTGTTACAAGTTACTAATTGTGAAACAGCTGGCAGCTTATTACTGGGGAGCAGGTATTAGTTAAGGGATTCTAATTTATCCTCTAAAAACACATATTTAAAATTAAAGGGGTTTTCATAAATCAGCTCAGGGAAATAGAGTTTACAAACGTAAGGCGCTATCCTATGGCTAAAGTGTGGAGTGAGTGGAGTGGTTGGTCTGAGGCTAAGGATCTGTGCTGGTATCCCGAAGGTTGCCGGTTCGAATCCCCGTCACTGCCAAAAGAGATCCTACTCTGCTGGGCCCTTGAGCAAGGCTCTTAACCTTCAGTTGCTCCAGGGGCGCTGTACAATGGCTGACCCTGTGCTCTGTCCCCAAGGGGTATGCGAAAACTAAGAAATTCCTAATACGAGAAATTGTATAAGGCGAAATAAAGAACAAAAAAAAAACAAAATGGTAAAGAAAACGCTACACTTACACAATGTCTTTAAATGCCAATGTATAATCTGAGTGTACAGAAAGGTTTTTTGCTTGCCACATGTTTATTATTATGTTTATTTTTAACGCATGCAATGTGCTGTCCGTATAAGCAACACACACATTTAATGAAGTCTTTTTAGGAGTCTTTTTGACTGTTTATCGTAATCGAAAGTTTGCTGTCTGACAGACCAGATTAACAAGACCATTACTCTTTGCAGTTCAAAATCACCGGCCCTTGTTTGAGCGCCTCCTTCATGAAGTGTTGGATTGGTTTTGAAATGTAACACTCAGCCGTTTAATTGAACCCAAAAGAAGAAGGGAACTGTGTGACAGTGCAGGTCCTGCTCCATGCTCCCTCTTCTTTGTTTGGGAGCCTCTTGAACTAAACACTGTCGGTAATGTAACTAGATGAGCAGTGCTTTTATTAAAAATACTCAAACAAAAACAGTGTCCACAGTGCTCAATGTTAATAAATAAAAACAATCCATAAAAATATGTACAATGGGTGAAGGTCAAAAATCCCCCTCCCCCCCCCCCCAAAAAAAAACCCTTTAAAATGAGGTTAAAATACTGGCTGGAAGCTGTCCTTTATAAAAACCTGGTGCCTTCTCCTTTTAACTGGCAGCTCCCCTTCTTCTCCCATATGGGCCTTGCCACAGGGGAGTCACCTTATCCGTAGGTGCAGCTGATTCTCCTACTGGTCCAGTAGCCTTCCATCCCCTGGCTATGTACAGCTCATGTCTCCGGACCGAGGACCAGGGCACTCACACTGGGGCTCTCCATCTCACACTGGGGCTGCCTTCTTGGCGTTATGTGGCGAGCCGTCCTTGCTCCTGGTCACTCCAGTTCCTCAGAACTGCTCAGCTGGAGCGACTGCTTCCTACTGCCCCCGCTGAGTGTCGGCCTTACACCCTGCCAGGGCTGTTCTTCCAACTGCCTGCCTTTGCTCAAGCAAGACCGCTGTCACTTGCTCCCACACCAGCTTTTTTCTCCTGCCTTCTTCTTTTTGTCTTGTTCCTTCGCTTTTTTTTCCTCTCCTCCTATGCCAGCCCGTACTTTTATGGCTCTGTGGGCGCAGCATCTTAATTGCACACCGCAAGAAGCCAATGAAGCAATAGAGAACGATCACACCTTCACGTGCAGGTGCGTCTCACCCCAACTACCTCATTAACTCCCCACGGTTGCACAAGTGCTCCCACAGAGACTGACACGGCCAATGGATTATTTAAAAAAAAAAAACGCCATTATTTCAGAGCCGCGGACCCGCTACATCACAAACTGTCCATCAAAAACAGGGTCTGGTCCAGCTGTAAAGCTCCCATTTGATGGTGATGAAGTAAGCTGCAAGCAAATAGATAGAGGGGAACTATTTCAATGACCACCAATGTGTAGCACCCATCTGGATAATGTGACAGCAGATTATTGCACCAGTATGCTAACCACCCATTATCTGTTAGGTGGGTGGGAAGGAAGGAAGGAACAAGAAGCCTAATTTTCTGTCTTTGTATCCATGATAAAATGCCAGAGTGGGCAAGATATTTTGTTTAGTTTATAGAAAATGCTTAACTTTACAGTATAGGAGACAAGATGCAGCCCTAAGGCATTCCGGCATCAATGGTTCATACAGAGGAAATTAAATTTCACTTGCCCAGTGTGATATATAAGAAAACTGAAAAGCAAAATAATAAGTTTAGAGTTTACCCCCTAGTCCTAACAATTTGTCTAATAATGGATGCGGCTGGATAGTATTAAATGCACTGCTGAAATCTATAAACACTATCTTAATGAAGCTTTAGCTTTGTTCCAAATGTTCAAGGGCATTGTTTAGCACAAACAACAGCGCATTGTCCATCTCCCATCCTGCACTAAAGGTAAACTGGTGCAGATCAAAATGGAGGATAACCTCTGAAAGTAGGTGTTTTATAACAAACTAGCAAAATACCCGCGCTTCGCAGCGGAGAAGTAGTGTGTTAAAGAGGTTATGTAAACATATATATATACATATACAAATATACATATATATACATATCTACATATACACATATCAGCATATATATACACATACATATACACACACACATATACATATATACTGTACATATACACATACATACATACAAATACATATATATATATATATATATATATATACACACATACATACATACACACATATATATATATATATATATATACATATATACACATACAGACACATATATATATACATATACATATTTACATATCTACATATCTACATATATATACACATATATATACATATCTACATATATATCTATATATATGTATATATATATATATATATAGACATACATATATACATACATAGGTTCACACATATATATATATATATATATATATATACATATCTACATATATATATATATATATATATATATATATATATATATATATATCTATAATAATAAAAGGCAAAGCCCTCACTGACTGACTGACTGACTGACTGACTCACTGACTGACTGACTCACTCATCACTAATTCTCCAACTTCCCGTGTAGGTGGAAGGCTGAAATTTGGCAGGCTCATTCCTTACAGCTTACTTACAAAAGTTAGGCAGGTTTCATTTCGAAATTCAAAGCGTAATGGTCATAACTGGAACATATTTTTTGTCCATACACTGTAATGGAGGAGGCGGAGTCACGTATCGCGTCATCACGCCTCCTACGTAATCACGTGAACTAAAAACAAGGAAGACATTTACAGCACGAGTCACACGCGGGAACGAAGGTAAATGACGTTAATTTTTGACTGTCTTTTAATACTGTGTAAGCATACATATTAACATATGTGCAATTAAACGTGTGCATTTACGGGGTGATTTCTCAGGCTTAAAAGCTCACCTTTTATCAAACGCGGGAACAAAGGTAACTGACGTTGTTCACTGTCTTTTAATACTGTGTAACCATACATATTAACACATGTCCAATTAAACGTGTGCATTTACGGGGTGATTTCTCAGGCTTAAAAGCTCGCCTTTTACTAAAAAGGTAAATGCAAAACTATTTTCAATCAGTTTATTGAAACGCTCCCGTTAAGGATTGCAATAACATATTCGCGAGATAAAAGAACGAAGTAGGGGGAAATGGAGGAACAGCCGCAAACAGCGAAGAGCAAAAAATTAATTAAACAATTGAGAACGGAGCGACTTAAGCATACAAGCATGTTCATAAGGGAAACAAAGCACGGTGTAAAACGTAAATTTAAATTAAGTTTATAGAAACGCTCCCGCTGCGGATTGCAATAACATATTCGCGACATAAAAGTTTAATGAGAAGACACGAGGTATAAACGAATCACACGCCGTGGCGCAACGTTAGGGGCAACAGTTTCAACCATTCTATGATCTGCTTCTCGCAACTGAAAGACGGCACATGGCGGATGTTAGCCGACTTGCTGACCGCAACGTTAGGGGCTTCAACTATGGCGCTGACGCCACATCTCAGTGCCAACACTTTGCAGACTCTACTTAAAACACACGCCCTCCTCACTGGACAGTTAAAAACACCAATCAAACTAACGATGACATCAAGTATTACCCAATCAAAAGTAGGAAAGGAGGCATCTTCATAAAATGCGTGTGGGATGATTTGCATGAGACGCTGCTTTAAAAAAAAAATGATAAAAAAAATACGGGATAAATCCCGTCCAGTATTGATTCAAAACGGAACGCGCAATTTCATTCTCAAACGCGGCACGATTCCGTATTTTAAAGGACGGGTGGCAACCCTACAGTGCCAGGTAACCACCCATACAATCAGATTGTGATTCAGACTAGGAATGCAATGAATGTAATTACCCCGATCTACATACAAGGCGAAAGTCTTGCAACATTCAAAGATGATGGTTTGGGATAAGTACACCATACAACATAAAAGAGCTTATGAAGCCTTCAACCGAAAAAAGCAAGATATCAGAGATCGTAAAAAAAAAAATAGGAGGTAATGTCGTTTTACTCGCAGTAGATTTTAGTCAAACATTACCAGTTATTCCACGAGGGAGACCAGCAGATGAACTCAACGCGTGTTTAAAATCCATGCTTCTCCCACGCTCGGTTATATGTCGCGTGTTCTCGGGTAGGTGCACCAAAAAATGTATACATTTAAGCATGTAATGGGCAAACAAAAAATGAGGTATACCCGAAGGCACTGCAGTAGTACTTAATGTAACTTTACTTCTTAAATGTTAATGTTTTACTGTTTAATAATTTATACGCTTCTTATATGTTGTTCAAATTCTTTTATCAAAATACCACTGACAGCGCAATGCACGATAACATGGAGTGAATACACCATACGCATCCGCCCACGGCTGCCCTGCTGTGCGCAGATAGGAGTTGATTCTACAATAAAATAAAATAAACATAAAAAGAGTAATACAATCATCACCCATAAAGCGGATAGCAGACGTGACGTATTATATGTGTACCAGATTTCAAGTCAATAGGTGAAACGGTTTGCAAGCTACAGGTGATTTAAAATCCTGGACAGACCAACGAAAAGCCACGGTAGCAAATTATAGAAGAAGATTTTACTGTTTAATAATTTATATTTATATGAAATGTGCTTCTTATATATTACTTCATATTCTCATATGATAATGATGTTAATGTTGTTTATATTGATTTCTATGTTATTGTAAGTGCATCTATGTGTGTATATGTATGTATGTATGTGTATATATATATATATATATATATATATATATATATATATATATATATATATATATATATATATAAAAAATATATATATAAAAAATATATGTGTATATGTATATATAATATATCTGTATATGTGTGTATATCTGTGTGTATATGTGTATATGTATATATGTATACAGTGGTGTGAAAAACTATTTGCCCCCTTCCTGATTTCTTATTCTTTTGCATGTTTGTCACACAAAATGTTTCTGATCATCAAACACATTTAACCATTAGTCAAATATAACACAATTAAACACAAAATGCAGTTTGTAAATGGTGGTTTTTATTATTTAGGGAGAAAAAAAAAATCCAAACCTACATGGCCCTGTGTGAAAAAGTAATTGCCCCCTGAACCTAATAACTGGTTGGGCCACCCTTAGCAGCAATAACTGCAATCAAGCGTTTGCGATAACTTGCAATGAGTCTTTGACAGCGCTCTGGAGAAATTTTGGCCCACTCATCTTTGCAAAATTGTTGTAATTCAGCTTTATTTGAGGGTTTTCTAGCATGAACCGCCTTTTTAAGGTCATGCCATAGCATCTCAATTGGATTCAGGTCAGGACTTTGACTAGGCCACTCCAAAGTCTTCATTTTGTTTTTCTTCAGCCATTCAGAGGTGGATTTGCTGGTGTGTTTTGGGTCATTGTCCTGTTGCAGCACCCAAGATCGCTTCAGCTTGAGTTGACGAACAGATGGCCGGACATTCTCCTTCAGGATTTTTTGGTAGACAGTAGAATTCATGGTTCCATCTATCACAGCAAGCCTTCCAGGTCCTGAAGCAGCAAAACAACCCCAGACCATCACACTACCACCACCATATTTTACTGTTGGTATGACGTTCTTTTTCTGAAATGCTGTGTTCCTTTTACGCCAGATGTAACGGGACATTTGCCTTCCAAAAAGTTCAACTTTTGTCTCATCAGTCCACAAGGTATTTTCCCAAAAGTCTTGGCAATCATTGAGATGTTTCTTAGCAAAATTGAGACGAGCCCTAATGTTCTTTTTGTTTAACAGTGGTTTGCGTCTTGGACATCTGCCATGCAGGCCGTTTTTGCCCAGTCTCTTTCTTATGGTGGAGTCGTGAACACTGACCTTAATTGAGGCAAGTGAGGCCTGCAGTTCTTTAGACGTTGTCCTGGGGTCTTTTGTGACCTCTCGGATGAGTCGTCTCTGCGCTCTTGGGGTAATTTTGGTCGGCCGGCCACTCCTGGGAAGGTTCACCACTGTTCCATGTTTTTGCCATTTGTGGATAATGGCTCTCACTGTGGTTCGCTGGAGTCCCAAAGCTTTAGAAATGGCTTTATAACCTTTACCAGACTGATAGATCTCAATTACTTCTGTTCTCATTTGTTCCTGAATTTCTTTGGATCTTGGCATGATTTGCATCCGGCGCCGCCGTGAGTGGCAGCCTTTTCAGCAGCTCCGTGTATGACTGTATATGTATGTGTACTTTTCTACTTTTATTTTTCTATTTTTATTTATTGATCACTCCTACCACTTTATTTTATGTTGATTCGTTCCCTGGACACACTTACTTTTACAACGTGGGCATGGATTTTAACACGCCGAGACTCGCCTATTCAAGTACTCAACTTCGGGCGCTGAGAACAAATGCCAGTGCCGGTGTGGTTCCATATTTACCCGACGAGGTAAGAAGGCGGTATCGTGGCAGCAGAGCCGGCACTAAGCTAAAAATGAAGCGGCTTGCGAGAAAGTGGCGTTTCAAGCCTTCGGTGCCTTCTGTGATTCTGGGGAATGTAAACTCAATCTCAAATAAGATCGACGAACTGGCTGCGCTGGTGAAAAATGTAAGGACCTACAGAGAATGCAGTTTGTTGTGTTTCTGCGAAACGTGGCTAAATAACACCATTCCAGATGCCAACGTGGAGCTATCCGGGTTTAGCACAGTTAGAGCGGACAGAGATGCAAGTGCCTGTGGTAAGCACAAAGGAGGAGGACTCGCTCTCTATGTTAATACACGGTGGTGTCACTCTGGACATGTTAACATCAAAATCTCCACTTGCTGCAGGGATATCGAACTGTTGGCCGTAAGTTTACGTCCCTACTATTTGCCCAGAGAGTTTGGACATGTCATTGTTGTCATCGTGTATATTCCTCCTCGGGCAGACGTGGAGTCAGCGAGTGACATCATCCATTCCGCTGTTGCTAAGTTACAAACGCAGCACCCTGAGGCGCTTGTGCTAATCGCTGGAGACTTTAACCATGTGACGCTGGACAAAACATTGCCTGCATTTTCCCAGTATGTGGACTGTAACACCCGGGGAAATAAGACTATTGATTTACTGTATGCAAACGTTAAAGACGCATACAGTGCCACCCCGCTGCCTGCGCTTGGGAAAGGAGATCATAACCTGGTTCAGCTTCAGCCTCACTATAAACCAAAAGTTAGAGTCCTACCTA